>NC_141877.1:26733478-27035000 GCF_056163025.1 Triticum urartu | reverse complement strand
CATCAGAGCCGCAGAAATCCCTCCCAACTTCAGGTTGGCAACTGGGGTAAGTAAGTTAACCGGTGAATCCAAACCTGACACTTGGCTAGAGGATTACCGAGTGGCAGTAAAGATTGGCGGCGGTAATGATGAGGTAGCCATGAAGCACCTTCGTTTGATGTTGGAAGGGTCGGCCAGAGCTTGGTTGAATCAGTTGGCCCCTGGCAGCATATTCAGTTGGGAAGAGTTGGCCCGAGTGTTTGTTACAACATTTGAAGGCACTTGCAAGCGGCCTGCAGGGCTGACGGAGTTGCAGCATTGTGTTCAGAAGCCGAATGATACGTTGAGAAATTACATCCAGAGGTGGACCACTTTGCATCACACAGTGGAAAACATGTCGCCGCACCAAGAAGTTTGCGCCTTCAAGGAGGGCGTTCGGTACCGAGAGTTGAACCTGAAATTCGGTCGGACAGGAGATATGACTCTGACCCGAATGATGGAAATAGCCACTCGGTATGCTAACGATGAAGAAGAAGACCGACTCCGCAGTGGCAAGAGCAAACCAGTCGTACAAGATGCCGGAGGAGGTAATTCCAATCGGAAACAGAAGCGCAAGGCCGAACCCGCTGCTCCTGGTGAAGCCGCAGCAGTGACTCAGGGAAAAATCAAGGGAAAACCTAAAGGACCATGGGTCCCCAAAAAGGTGAAGGATTACACAGGAAATGATGTGTTAGATCTGCTATGTCATATACACACCAAAGTGGATGAAGAGGGAAACCTGATTTATCCCAAGCATACCACTCGACAATGTCGACTCCTTATCCAGCATTTCCGAGAGGGCCAGTCCAAGGAGAAAGAGAAAGAGTCTGATAAGGACGAAGACAAAGAGGATGATGATGGTTTCCCCAACATCAATGCCACTTTGGTGATTTTCACTGATGTTAAGAGCAAAAGTCGATTGAAAGTCATTAACAGAGAAGTGAACATGGTTGCTCCGGCAACGCCAACATATTTGAAGTGGTCAAAGACTCCCATTACATTCGACCAGTCAGATCACCCGGCACGTGTTGCTACCCCATGGTGGAAAGCGTTGGTGGTCGACCCGGTCATCGGAGGCACCCAATTGACCAAGGTCCTGATGGATGGTGGCAGTGGTTTGAACATTCTGTATGCTGAGATGCTCCGAGAGATGGGCATCCCGATGTCCAAACTCAGTGAAAGCAATATGCGCTTCCACGGTGCCATTCATGGTAAAAAAGCCGATTCACTCGGCCAGATCACTCTTGACATGGTTTTTGGCGATTCGAAGAACTATCGCAAGGAAAAGTTGACACTTGAGGTTGTAGATTTTCACAGTGCTTATCATGCTATTTTGGGCAGGCCTGTGTATGCTCGCTTCATGGCTCGGCCATGTTACGTATACCTCAAGCTGAAGATGCCTGGGCCCAAAGGTGTGATTACGATCACTGGTAATCAGCAGAGAGTGAAGGAATATTTCCAGAAGGGCTCAAAGATTGCCGATGAACAGATGGCCGCAGTGGAAATGCAAGAGTACCAGAAAACACAGATCTGAGTGATTTGCTGCATGCCAAGAAGCCCGCTTCAGAATCTTCATTTTAGTCATCTGGTGAAACGAAACAAGTTCATGTTCACCCGACCGATTCTAATGCTACTCCGACTCATATCTCAACAACACTCGACAGCAAATAGGAAGAAGCGCTCATCCAGTTCCTCCCTGAGAACTGGGGCATCTTTGCATGGAAGCCTTCTGACATGCCAGGTGTACCCAGGGGACTGGCTGAGCACCGTTTGCGAGTCGACCCAAAAGCAAAACCTGTCAAAGAGCATCTCCGTCGGTCTGTCATGGAGAAGAGGAAGGCAATTGGTGAGGAGGTGGCTCGGCTTCTAGCAGCTGAGTTCATCCATGAGATATACCACTCTGAGTGGCTCGCTAATGTTGCCATGGTCCCCAAAAAAGACGATTCACTCCGCATGTGCATCGATTTCAAGCATATCAATCGGGCATGCCCAAAGATCATTTCCCTCTGCCACGCATCGATCAAATTGTTGACTTGATTGCGGGATGCGAGCATTTGTCCTTTCTGGACGCTTATTCTGGGTACCATCAGATCCGACTATATGGTCCTGATGAAATCAAAACAGCTTTTATCACCCCATTCGGGTGCTTTTGCTACGTTACCATGCCCTTTGGTCTCAAGAATGCTGGCGCCACATTCATGCGCATGATTCAGAAGTGTCTGCTCACTCAAATCAGTCGGAATGTGGAAGCATACATGGATGACATCATGGTCAAGTCACGTAAAGGTTCCGATCTACTGACTGACCTCACCGAAACCTTTGCCAATCTAAGAAGGTATGATATCAATCTTAATCCATCAAAATGCACATTCAGAGTCCCAGGAGGAAAGTTACTCAGTTTTCTCGTTTCCGAACGAGGGATCGATGCAAACCAAGAAAAAGTTGGTGCAATTCTCCAAATGAAACGCCTTATGTGTGTGCATGATGTCTAGAAGCTTACTGGTTGCCTGGCCACATTGAGCCGATTCATTTCTCGTCTCGGTGAAAAGGCATTGCCTCTTTACTGACTGATGAAGAAGTATAAAAGTTCGAGTGCACTCCTAAAGCTGATGCAGCGTTTGCAGAGCTCAAAACCCTGCTTTCCACCCAGTCGGTGCTTTCTGCTCCAATCAGCAAAGAGCCTTTACTGCTTTATATCGTAGCCACTGGACAAGTTGTCAGTACAGTGCTCACGGTCGAGTGGGAAGAAGAAGGCAAAGCCTTCAAAGTTCAGCGCCCAGTGCATTATATTTCTGAAGTCTTAACCCCGTCCAAGCAGAGATATGTTGGAGAAATGCCCTAGAGGTAATCATGTATGATGATATTTCCTATGTGTTCATGAATAAAGATAGTTCTTGGACATTATCAATGATGTGTATCAGCAAGTACGTGACTTGTTTGTGGGACTATGCATTGTATGATGAACGTCTTAAAAGGTCCCTAGTCGAAAGGGTTGTGTGGACGCGCAGCCAACTAGACTAGCATATGACACGGTCGATGGCTTGGTCTCACTAGCCATGGAGCATTGGATGTGCTAACCGGATAGTATGGACTTGGAAGGATCTGGTCCGATTCGATGTAGTCGGATCCGAGTCGAGATAAAGTCCGAGTTGGACAGACCCAACGATGAGACGCAGCGATATGTCATCTGTGAGTCTCTAGTACAACATACGTTCTATGCTCTAAGACCTGAGCTGGCGCATGTGCTAGGGATGGTGACAGACTTGCTTTGGGCCAACCAAATGCTACTCCGTGACTGGGTAGTTACAAAGGTAGGTTTCGGGCTTGTCCAGACCCATGCTGCGACACATGGTCGAGCAAGATGGGATTTGCCCCTCCGATCAGGAGAGATATAATCTGGGCCCCTCGTGTGACCCGACCAGGATAAGCATGGCCATGCGACAAGTATTATGAGATAATCTGGTTTGTGGTCGGCATCACTGGAACGAGAAAGAGGTCGGGCTAACACAAGGATGACAGACTTTCCTTGAGCCCGACAAAATATGTCGTGTGGCAAAAGGAATGGAAGTATGATGTACATGTTCGCCTAACCAGCTTCATAGCCTGCTTGGTGTTTTTCATGCCTTGCTAGGGGCCGCAACCAACCGTGCAGTTCGAAGGTGATCCGAACTGCGACCAAGCCAGCTTGAACCTAAGGGGTCGCGCGCTTAAGGGAAGGAACCTACGTGGTCGGATCCGAGGACATTGGTCGGATGTGATCCGAGCTGTATTCGGATTGTGGCCGAGTAGACTTATGGGCTTTAGGGTCTGTGCGAGGCCAAAGTGTTGAGCCCATGACGGACGCCTATATAAAGTGGATGTGCCGCACACTCATGCGATTTATCGCTTCAGCATTGTAACTAGTGTTTGCATGTGTTGCGAATAGACACCTCCACTCGCCGCCGGTTGTGTGATCGGACCTAGCAGTCCGCCGCATGACGTTCCTCCTGCACGCCCGGAAACCGTTAGAGGCGGTGCACCTGCGCCGCTCTGGCGAACTTGTACGAGGGATCCGGTGACCAGCTGTTCGAGGGAGATTAGACGAGGAGGAGACGATCCACGCGGACGCGCTGCACCAACTCTTCTTCCACTGCATGGCACTGTGCGTCTAGTGGTAACGAAATGTGATCATTCCCGTAGCATGTTCCTGGTTGTTCTGCGCGTAGGAAAATTTTCATTTGCAGTCGACGCACCCTACTGTAGAACCCAACGATGGTATCAGAGCCTCTGCTATAGGATTTGAATTCGGATCATATGCATATTAGATATGTGGAGGCGACAGATGAGATCTGTTGTCATTGAAGAGATCGGCTATGTGCATGGTTGATGAGATCAACTGCACATGGGGATCGATGTGGCTATGTTTTCTGATGACCGGAATCGATGAGGTCATGACACAACCTACCCCTACCAATCGGTATCCTCCATCGGGGTTAACAGTGAAACGAAATTTGAATCGGGCTCGCGGTGATCAATAAGATCGGTCAGATCAGAAAATTCGGCATGATCGGAGTTCAGATGTGATCTGTGATTTCCGAAAACGTGTGTGTAGTGCCTTGTATTTCGTACACGATGACTCAAACTGGTAGAATGTGAGTAACTTTGTTTTGCAGGTTTGATGTGAATAGTATGGCTCATGTGTATGTGATGCATGTGTGTAATTTATACATGGCCTGCGTGCCATGTTTGTCAGCCGGCAGGAGCCAAAGTGTTGGCATTATATTGTATAACGACCTGTGTGTAGACTTGTGACTCTATGTAAAATTCATTACTAGCTGTAGTAGTTAGATTATAGAGATCAGGTTGGTAGCTTGGCGTCCCGGCGTGACAAACAAGATGGAGTTCCTAGATGGTCATCGGAGTCAGAGCCGGCCTGGAAGAACTGCCATGAAGAACCATACTATTTCACAATATATGTTTTATTTATGATTGTTATGCTTCTTGTTTTCTATCCATGTTAGAATGATAGAAACATCCCTCGTTAATATCAAGAAATTTTCCATTCCCGATGTTGCACCTTCGCACGTCAAGTACGTCTAGTAGTGGGCTCATAAAATTGGGGTGCTGCTAGGTGTCCTTGAACTGAAGGGTTCGTGTCGGGCATGGACATGCACTGCATCAGGTTAACTTAACAGGGCTATCAAAACGGTTTTGGGCCTTGTGGTAAAGAAGGTTGGGGGCCAGGGTATGAGATACCTTCCCGACATACAGGAGTCGTATAGAGATATGATTAGCAAGTAGTTGCTTACCGGATAGGCATGTTGTCTAGCAGTGATGCTAAAGCTCACTAGTCGCATGTGCTAGTCGGATCCTGAATCACTGAGAGTTTGCAGAGGGATGCCAACTTCAGTGGGAGTATTTATATTTAAGGATTGAATTACTCTACATAAACACATTGCTTACTGATTGCATATTTTCTGTTGTAGATCAATGGCGCCACCTGCTCAACCCAACATTGCATTGAAATCAATTCTATAAAAGGATAAACTGAATGGAACAAACTTTACCACCTAGTATAGAAATCTGAGAATTGTTCTCAAGCATGATAAAAAGGAACATGTTCTAGAGGATCCACTTCCAGAGGAACCTACCGATAATGCTAGTGCCATAGCTAAGAATGCCTACCAGAAACTCATTGATGAATCAACGGAGATCAGTTGTCTGATGCTGGCTTGTATGGAGCCCGATTTGCAACAGCATTTTGGAAATGTTGAGGCTTACGATATGATTGAGAGTCTCAAGAGCATGTTTCAGACACAGTCTAGGACCGAAAGGTTCAACGTCTAGAGATCCTTGATGGATTGCAAGCTGAAGGAAGGTGGTCCATTGAGCCCACCTGTGATCAAGATGATCGGATATGTGCAAGCTTTGGATCATTTGGGATTCCCGCTCTTGGATGAGCTGGCTACTGATGCAGTTCTGGGTTCTCTTCCGCCCAGCTACGGGAGGTTCATCTCGAACTATCATATGCATGGCATGGATAAGAAGCTCACTGAATTGCATGGGATGCTCAAAGTGGCAGGGCAGGATATTAAGAAAGGCACACATCAAGTGTTGATGGTGCATAAATTGGCTAAGTTCAAGAAGAGTTGGTCCAAGAAAAAGGCTAAGGCAAAGGGCACGGAGACGGTAACCTCCGTCGATGCGCCGAAGTCTGGACCAGACTCGAAGACCATTTGCTATCATTGCAAGGATACTGGTCACTGGAAGAGGAATGGTAGCAAGTGGCTTGCAAAGCATGGCAAGAAGGCCAGGAATGCTGCTTCAGGCAAAGGTACACTTGTTGCATATGTTATAGACATTTACCTTGCTGACATACCTAGTAGCTCTTTGGTATTTGATACTGGATCGGTTGTTCATATTTGCAACTCAATGCAGGGGCTGGTAAGAACTAGGCGTGTGGCACAAGGGGAGATTGACATCAGGGTCGGCAACAAAGCAAGAGTTGCTGCGTTGGAGGTCGGCACGATGCACCTCCAGCTTCCTTCTGGATTTATTATGGAATTGAATAATTGTTATTACATTCCTGCACTTAGTCGGAACATTATTTCTGCCTCATGCTTGGTGAGTCAGGGTTATGAATTCAATTTAAAGGACAATGGTTGGTTGATTTATTTCAATGGGATGTTCCACGGCTATGCACCCATTGTTGATGGGCTATTTATATTAAATCTAGAACGGGAACCGGTCTATAACGTGAATGTCAAGAGGCATAAGCCTAATGAGATAAATCTGACATACTTCTGGCATTGCCGACTTGGACACATTAGTCTGAAACACATGAAGAAGCTCCATGATGATGGGCTCCTAACTTCGTCCGACTTCGAGGCATTCGAGACATGTGAATCATGCTTGCTTGGCAAGATGACTAAGTCTCCTTTTGCAAAGAGTTGCAAGAGGGCGTCCGAGCTATTGGAACTTATACGTAGTGATGTGTGTGGTCCAATGAGCACAACTGCGAGAGGTGGCTATCAGTACTTCGTGACTTTTACCAACAACTTGAGTAGATATGGATATATCTATTTGATGAGGCACAAGTCGGAAACTTTTGAAAAGTTCAAAGAGTTTCAGAACAAGGTAGAGAATCAGCTCGGCAAGAGTATAAAACTTCTACGATCTGATCATGGAGGTGAGTACATGAGCCAGGAGTTTGATGATCATCTGAAAAGCCAAGGTATAGTACCTCAACTCACACCTCCGGGTACGCCACAGATAAATGGCGTATCGTAACGGATGAATTGTACCTTGTTGGACATGGTTCGATCTATGATGAGCAAATTGGATTTACCCTTGTCATTCTGGGTATACGCTCTAGAAATTGCAGCTTCCACACTTAACAGGGTACGATCAAAATCCGTAGATAAGACACCACATGAGATGTGGACCGGGAAGACTCCTAGTTTGTCTTTTCTAAAGAATTGGGGTTGTGAAGCATTTGTCAAGCGACTTATGTCAGACAAGCTTACACCCAAGTCGGATAAATGCATATTCGTGGGATATCCGAGTGAAACCTTGGGATATAGCTTCTACAACCGGGAAGAGAACAAAGTGTTTGTTGCTCGGAACGGGGTTTTCCTTAAGAAAGAGTTTCTCAGTCGGGAGGCTAGTGGGAGGATGTCCAACTCGAAGAAATTCGAGCACCATTCGGGGACGGCTCAACGGGTGATGAGATCATACCGGAGTCAGTCAGGGAACCCGTAGTGTAAGCGGCACCAAAACCATGGAGGTTGGAAAGATTGCGCAAAGTGCGTGATGTATTGTTGCTAGAAAGCGACGAGGCGGCCAAGTATGCGGAAGGCGATGGTGAGCCCGGATTCCGAGGCATGGCTAGAGGCCATGAGATCCGAGTTAAATTCCATGGATGAAAATCAAGTCTGGTACTTGGTTGATCTGCCGCCACGCGTAAGGGCCATTGGCTGCAAATGGGTCTTTAAGAAGAAAATTGATGTGGATGGAAATGTTCAGATCCACAAAGCTCAGCTTGTCGCTAAAGGTTATGGACAAGTTCAAGGAATTGACTACGACGAGACTTACTCGCCGGTAGCGAAGCTTAAGTTGGTGAGGACCATACTAGCTATAGCTGCATATTTCGATTACGAGATATGGCAGATGGATGTCAAAATGGCTTTCCTTCACGGAAATTTAACCGAGGACGTGTATATTATACAGCCCGAGGGTTTTGTCGATTCGACTAGCACCTCTAAAGTATGCAAGCTCAAGAGATCCATTTATGGGTTGATGCAAGCATCCCGGAGTTGGAACATTTTTTTGATGAGGTCGTCACTGGTCTTGGTTTCATCAAAAGCGATGAGGACGCTTTTTTATACAAGCAGTTAAGTGGGAGCTCGATTGTGTTTTTGATCTTATATGTGGATGACATACTACTGATCGGAAATGATATTTCGATGCTGAACTCGGTCAAGGAATCATTGAATGGCAAGTTTTCCATGAAGGACCTTGGTGAGGCAGTTTACATTTTAGGCATCAAGATCTATAGAGATAGATCGAGGAGGCTGCTCGGCTTGAGCCAAAGCATGTACATAGATAAAGTGTTGAAGCGGTTCAACATGAATGAGGCCAAGAAAGGGTTCTTGCCTGTCTCACATGGTATAAGGCTAAGCGACACTCAGAGTCCTTCGACATCTGATGAGCGAAGCAGGATGAGTAGGATTCCGTATTCCTCGGCAATTGGATCCATCATGTATGCCATGATATGTACACGGCCTGATGTTGCTTTTGCAATAAGCCTAATAAGTAGATACCATGCCAACCCAGGTGAGAGTCACTGGGCAGCGGTAAAGACTATTTTGAAGTACCTGAAAAGGACTAAAGAGATGTTCCTAGTTTATGGAGGTGAGGAAAAGCTCGCCGTAAGGGGTTATGCCGATGCTAGTTTCCAAACCGACAGAGATGATTGTCGATCACAGTCCGGATTCGTGTATGTCATGAACGGAGGAGTAGTGAGCTGGATGAGTTCCAAGCAAGATACGGTGGCCGATTCTACCACAGAAGCCGAATACATTGTGGCTTGTGAAGCTACAAAGGAAGGTGTTTGGATCCAGAACTTTCTGGATGTCTTGGTAATTTCCCGGCCTTGGTAAAACCATTGGACCTTTATTGTGATAATTCGGGTGCCATCGCACAAGCCAAGGAGCCGAGGGATTACCACAAGACCAGACACATAGATCGGAAATATCACCTGATACAAAAGATCGTAAAGAATGGTGATGTTGAGTTATGCAAAATTAACACGGATGCAAATGTTGCAGATCCCTTGACTAGACTAGCATATGACACGGTCGATGGCTTGGTCTCGCTAGCCATGGAGCATTGGATGCTAACCGGATAATATGGACTTGGAAGGATCTGGTCGTATTCGACATAGTTGGATCCGAGTCGAGATAAGCTCCGAGTTAGACAGACCCAACTATGAGACGCAGCGATATGTCATCTGTGAGTCTCTAGTACAACATACGTTCTATGCCCTAAGACCTGAGCTGGCGCATGTGCTCGGGATGGTGACAGACTTGCTTTGGGCCAACCAAACACTACTCCGTGACTGGGTAGTTATAAAGGTAGGTTTCGGGCTTGTCCAGACCCAAGCTGCGAGACATGGTCGAGCAAGATAGGATTTGCCCCTCCGATCAGGAGAGATATACTCTGGGCCCCTCGTGTGATCCGACCAGGATAAGCATGGCCATGCGACAAGGATTATGAGATAATCTGGTTTGTGGTTGGCATCACTGGAACGAGAAAAGGTCGGGCTAACACAAGGATAACAGACTCGCCTTGAGCCAGACAACATATATCGTGTGGCCAAAGGAGTGGAAGTATGATGTACAGGTTCGCCTAACCAGCTTCATAGCCTGCTTGGTGTTTGGCATGCCTTGCTAGGGGCCGCTACCAACTGTGCAGTTCGGAGGTGATCCGAACTGCGACCAAGACGGCTTGAACCTAAGGGGTCGCGCGCTTATGGGAAGGAACCTACGAGGTCGGATCCGAGGACACTTGTCGGATGTGATCCGATCTGTATTCGGATTGTGGCCGAGTAGACTTATGGGCTTTAGGGTCCGTGTGAGGCCCAAGTGTTGTGCCCACGACAGACGCCTATATAAAGTGGATGTGCCGCACACTCATGCAATTGATCGTTTTGGCGCTATCACTAAGGTTTGCATGTGTTGCGAATAGACACTTCCACTCGCCGCCGGTTGTGTGATCGGACCTAGCAGTCCGCCGCACGACATTCCTCCTGCATGCACGGATACTGTTAGAGGCGGTGCACCTACGCCGCTCTGGCGAACTTGTACGAAGGATCCGGCGACCGGCTGTTCGAGGGAGATCACACGAGGAGGAGACGATCCACGTGGACGCGCTGCACCAACTCTTCTTCAGCTGCACGGTACTGCACGTCTAGTGGTAACGAACTGTGATCCATTCCCGTAGCATGTTCCTGGTTGTTCTGCGTGTAGGAAAATTTTAGTTTGCACTCGACGCACCCTACCGTAGAACCCAACAAGATATCCTCATTATCAGAAGTTGGTCTATGGAATTTATCTGACGGCAAAGAAAGTTGCACATTACTTCTCAGATCACTCGGTTTCAGTTGTCAGTAATGCTCCATTATCAGAAATTCTAAACAACAGAGATGCAACTGGATAAGAGTGGCGAAGTGGGCAATTGAACTCCTTCCGTTTGATATAAAGTTTGAGGCAAAGAAAGCAATGAAGTCCCAAGCAATAGCAGATTTTCTCGCCAAGTGGAGTGAGCAACAACAGCCAAATCAAATTCACTCGGAACATTGGACTATGTTCTTTGATGGGTCCAAGATGCTGAATGGTTCTGGTGCTAGGGTGGTTCTGGTATCCCCGCGAGGCGACAAACTCAGTTATGTTCTCCAAATTCACTTTGATTCCTCCAACAATGAGGCTGAATATGAGGCACTTCTGTACGGATTGTGTATGATCATTTCAGTCGGCATCCGCTGCCTGATGGTTTACGGCGACTCAGATTTGGTGGTCAATCAAGTGATGAAGGAATGGGATATCAGGAGCCCAGCTATGACTGGCTATTGCAATGCAGTGAGGAAGCTGGAAAAGAAGTTCGAGGGGTTAAAGCTCCACCACATACCCTGAGTCAAGAATCAAGCAGTTGATGATCTGGCGAAGATAGGCTCCAAGCGCGACTCTATTCCCAGCAATGTGTTTTTGGAACATCTCCACACTCCATCAGATCAAGAGGATCCTTTCACAGAAGAGCCCCCGCAACCGAAAAGTTCCACCGACTCGACTGAGGTTGAAATTCTAGCCATGGTCGACCTAATCATGGAGGTTTCGGTCATCACCCCTCATTGGACGATACCATATGTTGCATACATACTCAGAAAAGAGCTTCCAGAGGATGAGGATGAGGCCCGTCAGATCGTCCGTAGATCCAAAGCCTTCACAGTAATAGGTGGACGACTGTACAGAGAGAGTGTTACCGGAGTTGCCCAACGATGCATTACACCAGAAGAAGGTCAAATGATTCTCAATGATATCCACTCGGGAACCTGTGGTCACCATGCGTCCTCTCGGACAATCGTGGCCAAAGCATACCGAGAAGGTTTTTACTGGCCACGTGCAAATGAAATGGCAAAGGAAATAGTCAACAAGTGTAAGTGTTGCCAGTTCTACTCCAACATGTCTCACAAGCCTGCTTCAGCCTTGAAGACCATTCCACTCGTCTGGACATTTGCTGTTTGGGGACTGGATATGGTTGGACCCCTGAGGACCGGCAGAAGTGGTTTCATTCATTTGGTTGTAGCAGTCAACAAGTTCACTAAGTGGATCGAAGCCAAGCCTATCAAGAGTCTCGATTCAAGCATTGCCATCAGTTTCATCAGAGAGATGACGCTCAGATATGGAGTCCCTCAGAGTATTATCATGGATAATGGCTCCAACTTTGATTCTGATGAGTTTAGAGCATTCTGCGCATCCCAGGGTACTCGAGTCGACTATGCATCTGTCGCGCATCCGTAATCGAATGGATAGGCAGAGAGAGCAAATAGTTTGATCCTCCAAGGGCTGGAACCCCGGTTGATGCGTGACCTCAAGCATGCAGCAGGTGCTTGGGTAGATGAGTTGCCTTCCGTCCTTTGGGGGTTGAGAACAACACCAAACCGGTCGACTGGTCGGACTCCCTTCTTCATGGTCTATGGGGTTGAAGCCGTGCTGCCAAGCGACTTGCTTCACAACGCGCCTTGAGTGGAACTTCTCTCAGAAGCTGAAGCTGAGCAAGCACGGCAGGATGTTGTTGACCTCCTGGAAGAAGAGAGAGAGAGAGAGAGAGAGAGAGAGAGATGGCTTTGATCCGGTGGACCATTTATCAGCAAGACCCCTGTTGATTCCATGCCAGAAACATGAGAGGTCGAGTATTTCAGGAAGGAGACCTAGTGCTCCGAGTGGATCAGCAACGACCTCACAAGCTTGCTCCTGCTTGGGAAGGTCCCTTCATCATCACCAAGGTGCTCCACAACGGAGCTCATCACCTTTATAATGTGGAACACAAGAAAGATGAGCCACGCGCTTGGAACGCGGATCGGCTCCGCCCTTTTAACACTTAAGCACTCAGGTCGGCAAGTTGTAATAAGAATCGTTCATTTTGCTTATCAAAAACAAGATTTTTGTGCTGCCTTAATGATTGTTATCATGTCAAGTAGTGTGTTCAAATCCCCCAGTGGGTGGCTTAGCCACGAACCTGATTCTCCTAAGTTTCTAAAAATCCTACCGAGTGGAGAGCAATCCTCCCACTCGTGGCTTAGCTGCAGTCCCGTACTCGCCTAAGTTTAAAAAATCCTACTGAGTGGAGAGAAATCCTCCCACTCGGGGCTTAGCTGCAGTCCCGTACTCGCCTAAGTTTTAAAAATCCTACTGAGTGGAGAGCAATCCTCCCACTCGGGGGCTTAGCTGTAGTCCCGTACTCGCCTAAGTTTAAAAAATCCTACAGAGTGGAGAGCAATCCTCCCACTCGGGGGCTTAGCTGCACTCCCGTACTCGCCTAAGTTTAAAAAATCCTACCGAGTGGAGAGCAATCCTCCCACTCGGGGGCTTAGCTGAAGTCCCGTACTCACCTACATTTCTAAAATCCTACCGAGTGGAGAGCAATCCTCCCACTCGGAGGCTTAGCTTCAGTCCCATACTCACCTAAGTTTAAAAAATCCTACCGAGTGGAGAGCAATCCTCCCACTCGGGGGCTTAGCTACAGTCCCGTACTCGCCTAAGTTTCTAAAATCCTACCGAGTGGAGAGCAATCCTCCCACTCGGAGGCTTAGCTGCAGTCACAAACTCCCCTAAGTTTCTAAAATCCTACCGAGTGGAGAGCAATCCTCCCATTCGGAGGCTTAGCTGCAGTCCCGTACTCGCCTAAGTTTAAAAATCCCTACCGAGTGGAGCGCAATCCCCCCATTCGGAGGCTTAGATGCAGTCACGAACTCGCCTAAGTTTCTAAAATCCTACCGAGTGGAGAGCAATCCTCCCACTCAGGGGCTTAGCTACAGTCTCGCACTCGCCTAAGTAAAAAACCATCCATATCTGCATGGACGATGAGGTGCACGTCATGCACAACACCTAGTGCTCTTGTCCATGACCCACTCGACGGAGCTGCGCCACAAGTACAATATCCACTCCATCCTGATCCGCAAGGACGACGAGGTGCAGGTCGTGCACAACACCTAGTGCTCTTGTCCATGACCCACTGGATGGAGCTGCGTCACAAGTACAATGTCTGCTCCATCCTGATCTGCAAGGACGACGAGGTGCAGGTCGTGCACAGCACCTAGTGCTCTTGTCCATGACCCACTGGACGGAGCTGCGACACAAGTATAACGTCCCCTCCATTCCGATCTGCAAGGACGATGAAGTGCAGGTCATGGACGACACCAAGTGTCCTTGTCCCTGACCAACTCGACAGAGCTGCATCATAGAGTCAGTGACAATTCCGACTGGAGAATCAAGTTTCACTCAGAGTCAAGAGATTCAAAAGCAGCAAAGGTGAAGACAAACATATTCAAAGAAAAACAAAGTTCAGATAAATCTAGCAAGGTGAACCGCAGATAAAAGTGCTCGGGCATCCGTCCCGAAGGAGTTTTAAGAGTTACAAAACCACTCGGCATTCCGAGGCAAATTGAATTAAAGCTTAAAAGTTTGTTCACTCCTCTGGAGGAGGACTAGCTGGCTTGACGAACTCGTCCAAGTCAATTCCATCCGCGATGCGAGTGGCTACTTCAATGAAGGTCTCCATGAAGAACTGGAACTGGCGATGTTTGGTGTTAGCAACCTTGAGCACTGCCAGCTTCTCTTCCTTGGCCTCCTTGCAGTAGACACGAACCAGGCACAAGGCCACATCAGCACCACATCGGGCAGAAGACTTCTTCCATGCTTGCACTCGGCCAGGGATCTCATTGAGTCGAGTCATTAGAGACTTGAGGTCATTCTGGAACCTCTCCTTCGGCCAGAGCGTTGTGTCGACTTGGGAAACCGCCACCTTTAGTCAAGCTAGATAATCCACGACGCTGGCAAGATGAGATTCTAGTCGGAGCACGTTCATGGCAGCTTTGTCCTGAACGGGAGAGTTGATGGGATCCAAGTTCGTCTCGATCCATCTAGTCTCTTCTTCAAAGTTCTGGCAAAACTCTGCACAGCACAGCAAAATGATGAGTCAAAGAACCATCCGAGGAATCAACAACTGACAAGAGAAACCAGTCGACCAGGAGGAAATACCTTCAAGCATGAGGAATAACTTTTTGGCGAGTCTCCCAATTAAGCCTCCAGCTCATTTCTCTTCCGAGAGAGATCTTCAATCTTGTCGTTCAGGGCTACCTTGTCCATCTCCAGACGTGTCACTTCCTTGTTAGCTTCGGCAAGAGCAGTCTTCAGCTTGGCGTTGTCTTCTTCTAATGCCCCGACTGAAGCCAGCTTCTTGTCGGTGAGTGTTATTTTTTCTTGGGCTTACTTCTACGCCGCTGCAAGATCAAGATCCTTCTGTGCCAGAGCCTGCCTCATTTTCTCTAAAAAATAATAAACAACACTCGGTTCAGAAAGAAGAACGGGAAGATGACCGGGTAACAGTCCAATCTCACAGTCGGCAAGTTTTTACCTTCCATACCAGTTGTTTCGTCCTTGGCCTTCTGCAAGTTCTGCATGGCCAAGTCCAAGTCAAGATTGAGCTGGATCTGCTTCCTCTCGAATTCGACAAATTGGGATATGAGCTCACAGGATTTATGAAGCCAGTAAATAAGATATATCAGTTGAAAGAATCAAAGATTATTTTCTCCCGAGTGATGAAGTACAAATTCAAGATTATGACAAAAAGAGTTCTAAGACTACTTCAGAATCAAGCATTCAACAGTAGTCTCAGGGACTACACCCAGTGGGTGCACTTGGCGTGCCCCCACTAGTTTGGTTCGGTACTCCACTTGATCAGTCCAGTCGCCCAAAAAAAGAGATAACTGCAACAGCAATATTGGGTTTCAGACCACCGCCGACTGCCCGCATGCGACCGTGGTCTCGGGGACTACACCAAGTGGGTGCACTTGGCGTGCCCCCACTGGTTTAAGAGTTCACTCGACGGGATCAGTTCGAGACTGAGTGGATTTATTATCAGCAACGATCTAAGACCCCCGCCGAATCAAACATTCGACGACGGTCTTGGGGACTACACCCAGTGGGTGCACTTTGCGAGCCCCCACTAATTCGAAAGTTCACTCGACACCGACTCAAATGAAGAAGATTGTAAAATAAAAGAATGCACCCAATGGGTGAACAGATGCACATGAAGTTTGAAAAAGTGTGAAAATGATGATCCACGGACATCTTGCGAATAAGAAAGCAGCAGTTCTCAAGTATCAAGTTAGAGGATCATTCGGAAATCAACTAACCTAGACGTTGGCTTGGAGAGCTGCACTAGCGTCATAGGCAGCTTGGCTGGTCTCATGCACCATCTTCATCCGCTCCATCATCAGGCCTGCTTGGCGTATAGCTTCTTTAGCAGTGCTCGCCTGGTCCTCTGGGACATGATGGGTGACGAACAGCGGAGACGGTGGAAAATTTGCAGCAATCTGAGGGTCTGATGTATGGAGTTGAACAGATGAAGCAGGATCTTGGGCAGTCGATGCTGGTGGATGTTCAGTCGGCACAGGTTCGGCAAAGGTGATAGAGGCCCAATTGAGGTCTCCAGTCTGCTGGATCACTGGTTCGGGCACTATTTTCGTTTGAGCCGTCTTGCCGGTCGACACTTTCCTACCCAAGTTCCTGCCTCTCCTTCCCATAGGCCTCAGAGGTGCTTCTTCATCATCATCTAGAAGTTCAATCACATGTTGCAGCGCTGCAAAAGAATTGACCATAATATATCAGTCGACCTACAAATAAATTGACAAAGTGGAGGCAAGATGGCAGGGTCACACCTGCTCTGGAGGTGGCCGCATCTTCCATCTCCACATCACCCTCATTCTTGTAAATGTCCACTAAGGTCCCAAAAGTAGCAGCACTGCAAGTTCCCGAACTCACTTGGTCAAGCAAGAAAGCGAGTCGATGTCTGCTTAAGAAGTCCTTGCATAAAAGGAGAAAACAAAACACTTACCCAAAGGCGATAGGGACGTCGATCTTGATCTTGGGCAGAGTCTTCCGAGGCTTAGGAGCCACTATCTTGGGTTGCTTCGGCACCTTTTAAGTCGGGACGGGAGAGGAAGTCCGAGTGCGCTTCGAGGTCTGCGCAATTGCCTTGCCGCGGATGCCCGCGGGGTCATGGGTCTGCTTGGAGCGTCTTTCAGTCCGAGGCGGAGAGTCGACCTCCTCGCCATCGCTTGAATCCTCACTCTCCTCCTCGTCGTCGTCATCAGATCTCCAATCGCCACTTTCGCCCACACTCGCCTCTCCCTCCTGGTCCTGCTCTCCATTGGGCATTGAATACATGTCAATGTAAACCTACAAGGAAAAGGATAACATAGACATCAGTCAGGCACAAAGACAGTTACAAATCAGAAGGAAGAAGCACTCGATAGTGAAGCACTCGACAGTAAAAGACGGACCTTTTCAGGTTCATGACCAGCGTGGAATGGTTGAACTCTTCTAGACCCCCGGGGGTTATCTTTGTTCCCAGTGATGCCTTGCAACCACAGCTCCACCGTCTCTTCGGTGACCTCCTCTGGGTGGATCTGAGTGGTGTCCTCAATGCCCGAGTACATCCACATAGGATGATCGCGGGCCTGGAGTGGCTAGACCTGTTGACTGAGAAACACTTCCAGCAAGTCCATACCAGTCACGCCGTCCCGAACTAGTTGGAGCACTCGCTCCATCAGCATGTTCACCTCTGCTCTCTCTGCTGGAGTTACTTTCAAAGAAGTGGACTGTTGGACTCGCTCCATGGAGAAGGGAGGGAGACCGGCCGACTGACCAGGAGTCGGTTGGTCCTTGTAGTAGAACCAGGTCGAGTGCCACCCTCTAACTGACTCGGGAAGGATCACAGCTGGAAAAGCACTTTTACTTCTCATCTGGATACCTAGGCCTCCACACATGTGGATCACATGGGTCTTCTCATCATTCGGATTAGCTTTTTTCATGGATTGAGAGCGACAAGTGAAGATGTGTTTGAAGAGACCCTAGTGCGGTCGACAGCCCAAGAAATTTTCACACATAGAAATGAACGCGGCGAGCTACATGATGGTGTTGAGGGAAAAATGATGAAGTTGGGCTCCAAAGAAGTTCAGAAAATCCTAAAAGGAAGGATGGGGAGGCAGAGAGAATCCACGGTCAACGTGAGTCACAAGGAGGACGCACTCACCCTCCTGCGGCTGCGGTTCGGTCTCATTGCCAGGAAGCCTCCAAGATCCATGGGAAATCAAACCCCCTGACGCGAGATCCTCCACGTCCTCCAGCTGAATCGTGGAGTGAATCCAGACGCTCTGGATCTAGCTGGGCGGCAGGCTAGACCCAGAGGAAGATCCCCCCCCCCTGACTCGTCTTCTTGCCCTTCGGCTTCCCGGCGCCGTCACCGTCGCCTTCTTGGCGCACTCTAGAGCCGCCATCTTGTCCTTCCCCGTCGTTGTGGGCTGCTCGCGGGTGGTGCAGAGGTGTCAAGAGTGGCGGAGGACGAGATGAAGAAACAGAGGAAGGAGAAGGAGAATGGGATGCGTTGTGCAGGCACACCGGCCGCAAAGCTTTTTATCCACACGTTTTGGAGTGACTGGCGTGCGGGCCCGAGGGATCCTGACAACTCCCGCAACAGCCGCATGCTCGGTACTTGGCGAAAAAGGTGGTGCGGAAATCAAGGCGCCCCTGCCTAATCTGTCCCGATTACTGCGGTGCTCTTTGTCCCGCGCACTTCCCCAGATTTCGAATCCCATGAGATCCAGGAATGGCAGTGCAATTAGTCACGCCGAAGATCTCGTTCTACTCCAACACTCGAAGCATTCCAGGATAAATTCACTCGACAAAATTCTGAATGGATCAAGGCGATTGAAAATAAAGTTGAAGGTTCAGCGTGGTTCAGCAACACAGGTACGATGCCCCTGAAGCATGAAAACTGAGTCGGAACCATCTTCAACCTCTTCTACCCTCGGACCTCGATCCATTTAGGGGCTAATGACGAGGAAATGTACTTAGGATAGGGCAATAGGCCTGACCTAGATGCCCTCCCCAAGGTCACTACCCTAAGAACAACGGAATTCAAGGCAGAACAGTTTTCACCGACTGGAATCACCTCAGAGTACAACTCACTGGACCAACAACTCCACTCGGATAATCCAATTCCATTCGACCAGTATATCATCACTCGACCGAAAAAGAAACCACTCGGAGTACAGAAGATCTAAAGTCACTCGGGATGGCAATGGTCAGCTGTTCACTCCGTAGTGTTAATGATCATTTATATGCCATTATTGCTGGCATTACCAATAACGCCTCACCTTAATGTACATTGATCCCTTTTTAACGTGGGACGGCTGGGGTCCTGGCGCACTCTATATAAGACACCCCCTCCTCTGCCACAAGGATTCGCACCCCCTGTAACTTCACGCATAATCCAGTCGACCGCCTCAGGGCACAGAGACGTAGGGCTGTTACTTCCTCCGAGAAGGGCCTGGACTCGTAAATCTTGTGTGCACAACCTCATCGTAGCTAGGATCTTGCCTCCTCCTACGTACCCCCTTTCTACTGTCAGACTTACACTACAAAAAAAATACACTTCCGTGATGATACGTGTTTGTCACAGTAGGTCGCTTTTTTGTCATGCATGTACATCCATGACAAATTTATGACACAATCAAGATAGTCATACCTGTGCTATCGTAGAAGTGTTCCATGACATTACCAAAATTATCATCACGGAAGTGTCCACTTCCATGAAGATAAATCATGCGTCACAGAAGTGCTTTCATCAAGGGTGACCGACACGTGGCATCCACCGTAACGGAACGTCGTTAAGCTATCGGGTCGGGTTTTGGATCCGATAACCTGTTAACAGCCCTGACCAATGGGAAATTTCCACGTGTAAAATTCTTATTGGCCAGACGAAACACGTGTCAGCTCGTCAGTGAGTCAGATAGGCGCCTATGATATGTCGACATGTGGCACGGCCCAACAGTGGCCCATTTAGCTTACAAAGTCGGCCCGTTTGACTTGGTCAAAAGTTAACGGGCTGGCCCATGAAAAGCCTGTTAACGGTCTCTTCGCAAATAGCCCATTTTACGGCCCGTTAACTCATGGCCCATTAGGACCTAAAGGAAATCGTCCAAACAATGTCATGTGGGCCGTCGAATATAATACCATCCCATTTCACTTTCGGCCCATGTATGGCCCATGACGTCTTTCGGCCCATATGAGGCCTTCGTATCTTTCGGCCCATTACAGGCCCACAGTGACTCTAGCCCATAATGAACAGTAATTTTCTTTATACCCATTAACGGCCCGTGATTTACATGGGCCATTTCCAGCCCGTGTTAGCTTTCGGCCTATTGACGGCCCATACGTTCTTGGGCTCCTTTTCGGCCCTTGATTACTTTCGGCCCGTTACTGGCCTGTTCCCCTAATGGGCCAATTTCGGCCCATGGCAAGAGTTTTCCCGTTACTGGCCTATTCCACTAATGGGCCAAATTCGGCCCATGGCAAGAGTCGGCCCGTTACTAGCCTGTTACCCTAATGGGCCATGGCAAGAGTCGGCCCGTTTCTTGCCTATTAACCCGTTGCGCCGTTTCCAACCCGTCCTATATTCTGGCCCATTAACGACCCGTTATGCCTGTGACAGAATTAAGCCTTTGCTGTCCTACGGCCTGTTACCGTGCTGGGCCGATACCAATTACGCCCGATTATGGCCCATGTAGACCCATTTATCCGACGGCCCGAGGCCCACCGATTACAGGCCCATTTATCGACGGCCCGTAGGAGACCCATGGATCCTACGGTCCGTATATGGCCCATGGTAGTTGCGGCCACTAGCAAACCAGGGAAGAAGAAGACTAGGAAATAAATAAGGTCGAAACTAGCGCTAGGCTATTAAGGCGATTGCACAGATTACATCCACTCGGCATCAAAGATCGCCACCAGTGCAAATATAGGGAACACCCTACACTATACAAAAATGGCTTGCTATTTTCTTCAGGCGGTGGCTGCATGTTAAGAATAAATTTTGTATAGCACCAAAACAAATTACAACTATATAACAAAAGGAAGGTTGGCATAAAACTTAACAGTCTAGCAGATAAATGCACCACCACAAGTTCAGAAGCTCAATTCATTTGACCTGATTGTTACGTTTTCATGTTGTATTGTCCGATGGAGCACCATAACCCTCGCCTTCATTTCCCCTAGGCTCATAAACAACATAGCAAATGTTTGATAGTCTGGTTTCAATACCATGCATATCTTGACGACATTGAGCAATGTTTCTCCTTGTTTCACAAAGGGTCTCTGTTAGGGAATGGACTTGTGTCTGGAGCGCAGATACAACATTGCTTTGAGCTTGCATATCTTGATCATGAGGCAGGTTGGAAGATATTGAATTAACAACCAACACTGTATTACGCAGGAACGTGCTTTTTGCACTTTTAGTGGATAGGTACTGACCCACTGCAGCAAGAGCTGACATTGCGGTTATAATTGCCTCGCCACCTTCAGAAGGTGGCAGTTCCACCATTTTTTCCATAGCTCGCTGAAAAGTTGAGGTTTTACATTAGTAGTACCAGAACAGAAGATATTAAGGAGGCAGCAAAACCAAACAAAATAGCTTTGGTCTATATACAGTACTTATTCTGGTGAACCCATGTAAAATATTAGTTGTATTTTATTGCAAAGTACATAATAAAACCAGGTTCCAAACATATGGCCATGTACCATCGCTAATGTATTGTCTATTTCTTCAC
Source organism: Triticum urartu (assembly GCF_056163025.1). NCBI lineage: Eukaryota > Viridiplantae > Streptophyta > Magnoliopsida > Poales > Poaceae > Triticum > Triticum urartu. The sequence continues at coordinate 27,013,555 of NC_141877.1, read as the reverse complement.
ATTGTATTGAGGTCTAAGGATAAAGAGACGAAGTTTATAATACGGTAAGCATAGTATGATGTCATTCATATCAAAAAACGATTGAGAACAGACAAACAGGCAATTGTAACATTGTGTGGGCAAGTCCAGCACGGAACTAGATTACGGGTCAAGATCAAAGGAACATCACTCCTCTCTTTTAAACCTTGTAAGGTGCAATGATACGCTAAGACAACTGTGTATAAAATTGAAAAGAGTAATAGACATTGGCTGCAAACCCTGCAGTTCAAGGCACAAGTCAGAGTAAGTAGTAGTTAAAAGGCATGAGGATTAAGGACTTACAACAGTGGCTTTGACTGGTGTAGTCATGCCCTTCTTCTTGCTAGTGTGACAGTACTTGAAGATTTCCACAGCATTTGGTTCAGGTACTTTTTGGTCCTTGCGGGCTTTCCTCTGCATTTGGAACAAGTCAATATAGATATGATATTATGGTACAACGAAAAGAGTGAAACAGCAGCTAATTACAAGAGCCTTGTAGTGTGCAATATAGCTACGAGATCCTGTCGTCTGTTGGAATTTCACTTTCGTATAGTTGGCCTTGTTCTTTGAACAGTTCACCCACAAGAAGATAGATTTGTGTGGCTGTGACGCCCCCGATTTGACCGTACACTAATCATGCACGCAAATGTGTACGATCAAGATCAAGGACTCACGGGAAGATATCACAACACAACTCTACAAATAAAATAAGTCATACAAGCATCATATTACAAGCCAGGGGCCTCGAGGGCTCGAATACAAGAGCTTGATCATAGACGAGTCAGCGGAAGCATCAATATCTGAGTACAGACATAAGTTAAACAAGTTTGCCATAAGAAGGCTAGCACAAACTGGGATACAGATCGAAAGAGGCGCAGGCCTCCTGCCTGGGATCCTCCTAACTACTCCTGGTCGTCGTTAGCGGGCATCACGTAGTAGTAGGCACCTCCGGTGTAGTAGGAGTCGTCGTCGACGGTGGCGTCTGGCTCCTGGGCTCCAACATCTGGTTGCGACAACCAGGAAGAAAGGAAAGGGGGAAAAAGGGGGAGAAAGCAACCGTGAGTACTCATCCAAAGTACTCGCAAGCAAGGAGCTACACTACATATGTATGCATTGGTATCAACTGGAATAAGGCTATTATATGTGGGCTGGACTGCAGAAAGCCGGAATAAGAGGGGGATAGCTAGTCCTTTCGAAGACTACGCTTCTGGCAGCCTCCGTCTTGCAGCATGTAGAAGAGAGTAGACTGAAGTCCTCCAAGCAGCATCGTATAGCATAATCCTAACCGATGATCCTCCCCTCGTCGCCCTGTGAGAGAGCGACCACCGGTTGTATCTGGCACTTGGAAGGGTGTGTTTTATTAAGTATCCGGTTCTAGTTGTCATAAGGTCAAGGTACAACTCCAAATCGTCCTGTTACCGAAGATCACGGCTATTCGAATAGATTAACTTCCCTGCAGGGGTGCACCACATAGCCCAACACGCTCGATCCCATTTGGCCGGACACACTTTCCTGGGTCATGCCCGGCCTCGGAAGATCAACACGTCGCAGCCCCGCCTAGACCAACAGAGAGGTCAGCACGCCGGTCTAAACCTAAGCGCCCAGGGGTCTGGGCCCATCGCCCTTAGCACACCTGCACGTTGCGAACGCGGCCGAAAGCAGACCTAGCCTAGTGGCCTTCCAGTCCAATCCGGCGCGCGCCACTCAGTCGCTGACGTCACGAAGGCTTCGGCTGATACCACGACGCCGGGATACCCATAACTACTCCCGCGTAGATGGTTAGTGCGTATAGACCAAATGGCCAGACTCAGATCAAATACCCAGATCTTGTTAAGCGTGTTAAGTATCCGCGAACGCCGACCAGGGCCAGGCCCACCTCTCTCCTAGGTGGTCGGAACCTGCCCTGCCGCTCCGCCTCAAAACTCCACTCGCGGGTGCTCCTCAAGCCGACCCGTCTTTAGTCACCACATGCATCATGTATAAAGTATATAATATATACCCGTGATCAACTCCCGAGTGATCACGGCCCGATAGTATAGCATGGCAGACGGACAAGGATGTAGGGCCACAGATGGAAATACTAGCATCCTATACTAAGCATTAGGATTGCAGGTAAAGGTAACAACAGTAGTAGCAAGGACAGGCTATGCATCAGTATAGGATTAACGGGAAGTAGTAACATGCTACACTACTCTAATGCAAGCAGTATAGAGAAGAGTAGGCGATATCTGGTGATCAAAGGGGGGGCTTGCCTGGTTGCTCTGGCAAGAGAGAGGGGTTGTCAACTCCGTAGTCGTATTGGGTAGCAGCGGCGTCGGTCTCGGTGTCTATCGAGAGAAGAGGGGGGAGAAACAATAAATATATAAGCAAGCATAAGCATAGTGATGCATGACATGACAAGTAACGACGTTAGAGGTGCCCTAACGCGGTAGTAGGTGATACCGGTGAAGGGGGATGACATCCGGGAAAGTATCCCCGGTGTTTCGCATTTTCGGGCAGAGGAGCCGCAGGTGAAATGTTGCAGGTTCACTATGCTAGGGACGCGTGGCGGGTGAACGGGCTGCGTATCCGAATTCGTCTCGTCGTTCTGAGCAACTTTCATGTACAAAGTTTTTCCATCTGAGCTACGGTTTATTTTCTATTAATTATTAAAGATTTAAATCATTTTTAGGACTAACAGAATTAATTAATTTAGGAAATACAATTATGACATCAGCATGATGTCAGCATGATGTCAGCGGTCAACTCTGACCGTTGACCAGTCAAGTGGTGGGTGGGGCCCGTCGGTCATTGACTGTTATCTCATTATCAGAATTAATTAGCCTAATTAGGTTTAGGTTAACTAAACAGAATTAATTAAATTAATTAATTATCCTAATTAATTAATTATTATAATTCCTTTTTTTTGGGGGCATGGGGCCCATATGTCATAGGCTCATAGTAATTAAATAGGGCTAATTAGCTTTAGCTAAATGATTAGGTTAATCTAATCCGATTTAATGAATTCTCTAATTAATTAATTAACATTTTAATTATTATATTTATTATTTATTTTTCTTTTTTTTTGTTAAAACGTTCTGGTCATGGGCCCCCCTATCATAGGCACAGGGGCCTTAACGGGTTTTGGGCGCCGGGGCGATGGTTGTCGCCCGAACGGGCGTGGTTGCGGGCGCCGGGTCGCCTGGACCCGGGCGGTGCCTTGCCGGCAGCCATGGCGGGGCACGACGCCGGCCATGGAAGGGAGCGGGCCACGGCGGATGCGGCGGACGGCGAGGACGGCGCAGAGGGCGCGGTGAGCGCGTGCTCACCGCAGGCGCACGCGTGGGCGGTCTAACATGCGGTGACCGAGAGCGAGGGGCGAGGCAGAGAAGGGCAGAGGCCCGGGGCCTCACCAGCGTTGATGGGGAGAGGGGGCGACGAGGCGTGAGGAGGCTGGTCGTGGAGGAGGACGAAGACGGGCGGTCCGGCGACGCGGCGTCAGGGAGGCGGGGTGACTACGGGGCGAGGTGGCGGCGAGGTCTAGCGGCTTCAGAGGTAGGGCGGCGTCGGGCTCGTTGCCCCTTCCCGATCCAGATCGGGTCGGGGAAGAGGAGCGAGAGGGGAGGTGAGCCGGAGACGGGCGGCGGGCTGGTGCAGATCCGGCGACGGAGCTCGGCGGCGGGGCAGCGCACGCGAGGCGGCGCCTGGTGCCGACGATGACGACGGGAGGCGTCGGGCTTGGCGAGGCGTCGGTGGGGGAGGGTTCTGGTGCGGGAGTGGCGACGGAGGTGGGAGCAGGGGAGGGAGAGGCGAGCTCAGGGGAGGAGCAGGGCGTGCCCGGCGGGGGTGGGGGTCCGGCGACGGGTGTCGGGGCGAGGGGATCGGGATCCTGATCCAGATCCAGCGAGGGGGGGAGAGGAGTGGTGCGAGTGGGGGAGAGTGGGGATCGGGTGGGGGTTAGGGTTCGGGGAGGTGGCCTTGTAGGCCAGAGAGGAGGGCCGGCTGGGCCTGGTGGGCCGGCCGGTGCGGAGGCCAGCTGGGCCGCTCGGCCCAGCGTGGGGAGGGGTGTTTCTATTTTTATGTTTTTTTTTGTTTGACCTTTTCCTTTTTTTTCTATTTTCCTGTTTCTTTTAGTTTTACTTTATATGCAGTTTTTTTTATAATATATCAACTCAGCCCCTAAATTAGCATTATTAGTTAGGCTACTGTCATAATTAATTTGGCACTAAATAAATTAGTTTTACATTTGTTTATTATTGAAAAGTATTTAATAATTGTTTTAGCCCCTGTTTTTATTTAGTTTAGGCACTTAAACATTTTGAAAAAGGTTGGTTCCAACACCCAAAATAAGTTACGGATTATTTGCCACATGATGATCATTTTAAATTCTAACGTTTGAAAACCTTTATTGTTTGCCTGATTTTGAATTTGAATTTGAATCGGCTTGAACCAACTCGAGTTTATCAACAGTAACCGAGGTGACGTGGCACCATTAGCAGAGGTTTACTGTAGCTTAATTATCCGGGCGTCACAGTGGCACATGTGTAAATAGAACTTCAACATGTGATCTGATGACATATATATAATGTACCTGATACTTCGGATCGGACCAGTGTTTAACGAGGCCTCTCTAGTCTTCATCAGATATATTTTCCACTAGAGATGTTTGGGCAAGTTCACTGTTAGCCTTGCCTTCAAAGTGAGTTTTCCTCAAGTTATATCGATACTCTCGCAGAGCAGACTTGAAAACATGGGTGCAAGCTTGCCTGGTTGCATCATCTTGGCTATCCAACTTGAACCTCATCTGTTGAAAATTATGGGAGTCTCATTATCAGCAACCTAGAAAGTATTGGACAGAGCAAGACGATATTACTAGTTTCCATACATAACCATACTTACAGATAAATGGTCGAGGAAGATGTTGAACTGGGTTTCGTCTATGTCATTCCTGTACCGAATCCATGTTGGGAGGATACGTACATGACACCTAACAGCATCCGCTACCTCTAATACTAACTTGGCTGACTCTATAGCATCATGTGGCCTTTTTAAACCGGCCTCAAAACGGATCTCCATTCTTCCTCCTCTAGATTTAGTTAACCTATCAAGCATTATCCCTGATGTTTGTTTCCTCTTGCACCTAGGTGCTAGTCCAACAACAAACATAGGAAGTGTTAGTGTACATCAAACTATGAGACTACATATAAAGAAGCATGCAACTGTAACTTCACTCCAGCAACTACCTTCTTGTTGTTGAAGCTCACAAGGTTCATCTGATATTGCCAACTTGTCTTGTGTCAAGAGTGCTTGGGAAGTAGTGTCAGGTGGCAAGGGAGCTTGGGAACGTGCTGCTAGCTCAGTTGACGCATGAGTACGTCATGCAGCTGGTAGTACTATGGTAGGTGTTGCAAGAACTAGGGCTGTCTCTGCTTGTTTGGTGGCATCTATTTGTTTCTGTTTGTCTTTTTTGCAACTCGTGTAGCATGGGATGCCGTGTTTGTAGAATTTTCTGCTGGACTTTGACCTTCTATTTCACCATCAGTACCAACAGAATCTGGAGGATTCATCCGCTTCTCTTTCCCTACCATTCTGTGTTTCTTCCTCTTTCTCTGTGCCATGTTAAGTCAAGCCGACAAGAAAAACGAATAACAATTTAGTTCTTCAGAACAAATTGATGCATGATGCAGACGAACTGAACTTTGATGTTAGACAACCACATGATAGGAGGATGTAATATGTATGAAAAACAGGACGGAAGAGATAACCAGAACTATGATGTGTAAACTAAGAATAAGACATTTCACCAAATTAGAAGCAATGCAATGGAAGGTAGACACCATATGAAAGATGCTACAAATATCGCTCTGCCAAGTTAACAGTGTCTCATCATAAATGGCGTTTAAACAAATGTGAAGCAGTACAAGAAATAAATCATATGCAAGATGCAAACAACATCACACTACCATGTTAGAGGTCTCTCGTCATTAGTGTCATTGCATATTCACAGCATTGCATATTCACAGCTTATGATGTGTAAACTAAGGAGAAGACATTTCAACAAATTAGAAGCAATGAAAGCTAGACACCATATGAAAGATGCAACGAATATCACTCTACCAAGTTAAAATTGTCTCGTCATAAGTACCATTTCAACAAATTAGTAATACAAGCTAGAAAAGAATGTGAGATGTAACCTATATCACACTCCGAAGTCAAACGTGTCTTATGATAAGTGATTGTTGCAGGTTACACAACAGTAGTAATTTGATGTAAGAACATGGTGTGATAGACAGATATTGTATGTTCTAGAAATAGGAACACGTGTCTTATTCAAGTATAATGTGTAAAGTAAGCAGAGGGAATTCAACAAAATTAGAAGCAATACAAGCTAGACATCACACATAACATGCAACCACATATAACAGTGCCAAGTTAGAGGGAGCACCGGTGATGCTGCACTAGGGGAGACGTGCTCATCATAAACACAGCTTTGTTGAGTGTCTATGCATGTGTTGTCTTGGAAATCATCTTGGGGGTGTGGAGGAGTAGAAACTGTAGAGGCCCTCCGTTCGGAAGGAGCACCTTTATCCGCTGCCTTGCTAACTTCCTTCCGCTTTATTGATTTTGAATTGTCAAGTAAAACCGACAAGAAAAAGCAATAAAATTCTCTCTTCAGAACTCATTCATGCATGATACTGACAATCACTACTTTGATGTAAGGCAAACACATGATACCGGGATGGAATATGTACGAAAAACAGGATGGCATGGCATGTTCACAACTGTTTGTGTAAACTAAGCAGAAACCATTCCAGCAAATAAGAAGCAATGCAAGCTAGACACCACATGAAAGATGCAACCAATATGACTCTGCCAAGTTAAAAGCGTCCCATCATAAATGGAATTTCAATAAATTAGAAGCAGCGCATGCTATAAATCATATGAAAGATGCAACTAATATCCCATTGCATATACTAAAGGTGTCTCATCATGTTGATTGATGCGGGATACAAAAAAACAATAGTTTTATGTAAGGACATGCTTAATAGACAGATGTACTATGTACTAAATACAGGAAGGCATATCACATTAACAGGTATAATGTATAAGCTAAGCAGACTAGCACATGCTGTTTAACCAGATTGGACGAATTACAATCTAGACACCATATGCAACATGCAACCACATATCACGCTGCCAAGTTAGAGCAAGCACCTGCGATGCTAGTGTAGGGGAAATGTTGTAATCAACTACAGAGCTACGTTCACTATCTTCATCTAGCATTTCTGTTTCTTGAGAATCATGTCGGGAGGCTGACGCTGCATTCTTTAAATGAGGAGTAGCCCCCTTGCCTGCCTGCCTTGTCATAAGTGATTGATGAGGGATACACAAGAACATTAGTTTGATGTAAGAACATGGTTAATACACAGATGTACTAGTATGTACCAAAACCAGAAAGGCATGTCATATTCAAAGGTATAATGTGTAAGCTAAGCAGATGCAATTTAACCAAATTGGAAGCAATACAATCTAGACATCCGGCTGGAGTGGTGACCATGATCATCTAGGACCTGAGAGCCTGGTGGGAGGCGGGCTACTTCGCCACCATCGCAGCTTTTTAGTTGGCTTCCAGGTGATGCCTATCTTTGCTGGGCTTGTCACTGGCTCGGCCAGTGCCCTGACTAGCTATTTGTCTTCTGGTGCTCATGGGATGGTGGTTCATGTAAAAAAATCTTTCCTTATCTTACCGACTTCGGCCTTCCGAATACAAGCTAGACACCATATGGAACATGCAACCACATATGACACCGCGAAGTTAAAGCAAGCACCTGGGATGGTGGCTCATTGCGAGCGAGGTCATGAACTCCAGAGCTATGTTCCCCGTCTCCATCTGCTGGCACTACACCCTTTAAAGCGTTGAAACGTGTCTTTCCTAGCCGCACACCAAACTGGAGCGACTTCTCTCTTTTCTTTTTGGCTTCTCTCATGGTAGCAGAGTCTGAAATACCCTTGCATAAAAACACAACAGTGAGAGTAAGGGTGAAGTGTGCGCAGAACTAGTGCACTGTAAAAGTAGCAGATAGCAGGTGGCTGAAAAATAAATGTCAGAAGACATATGATAGCTCTACAACATTGCATGGAAAACAAAATTAGATTCTACTCTGTATGGATTTTGTAATATATGAGCACAGGAAATGCAGGTACTCCTCCAGCACACCACCACATGTGGTCATATCTAAGATAACAGTCGACTGAAAATAAATAGGTCAGTCGATTTTTTTAATGAACCGTCCGATCTATAAGGAACAGGCAGATGGCCTTCGTCTACCTCCCGCCAGTCACTGTTGACGATCTTTCTCGAACCGACAGTGACCACCGGCCAAGACCCCTGCCTCCGTTGCCCCGCCCTCCCATCGACCTCACACCACCGCAGTGCTTGGCAGCGCCCCAGGCCATCCCTTTAATCCCGGCCGACCTCCAGATCGGGCGCCAGTAGCTCTAGGCCACACACGCCCCTAAGATAAACACCAAGGCGCTGCTTCCCCGGCGTAATAGGCGTACTAGCGCCCATTACACCAGGGAATGCTTCCGTTAATTAGGAATCAAGTGGCCAAAAATTGAAATTCAGGGGGGCGACGGACCTCTAGCTAAGGTGAAATAGTATATGTGGAGAAACCTTGTGCATCGCGAGTTACTAGGAACATCTAGTATCAAGAAGAAGCAGTCAACTAGTGTCTTCTATGGGATGAATACCGTGCAATCAGAGACGTAAGATTTGCACGAATAAGGGAAGAGGAGTACCTTTTTCGGTTGCCGGTGTGGTCACCTCCACAATTCGCGCCGATTTTCTTATTTACCGGGGAAACCAATGTTCTGGAGGGTGCAAGCAGGCTTGGACGAACCCATGGACAAATTGTTGACTGTGTTGTCGTGGTCGTATCACGGCGGAGGGGAAGCAGATCCGAGGCGGCAAAGTGCGGCGTAGCATGAACAACTCCAGTGCGGTGGAGGGTGGCGAAGTTGGAGCGGTAGCGGTGAGGCGCAGGACGGCGTGGTTGAACTGGCTTGGGTACGGACGGCTCGGCCTCGGCTTCAACTACTAGTCATGGAGGGCGTTGAGGTTGCGGTGGACGACAACATCGGGGGATCGGCTCCGGCGTGATGGAGGAGGGCGGCGGTTGATGGGTGGGGATGGGGTGGCGGACGGAGGACGTCGGGGTTTCGCGGCTGGTGGAGAGGTAGTTTGGGCGCCCACGGAGTACGAATGGGGAATCATACGGGTGGCGGGAACCATGTTTCGGTCTGGGACGCGCTTTTTTTGGCTTTTTTGAATAGAAGATGGGACGCGCTTGTTTGAAATTTGGGGAAAGTACAAACTTTGCCCCCTCTTAAATTTCGGACCTACTGCGGGTCGGGGGTAGGATGGTAATCCCAGGTTTCCCAAATAGTGGGCGGGAGCAATTTCAGCCGTGCGCATGTGTGCTTAGGCGGCCATTGAGTATGACTGTTTTTCGGATGCGGTTGCGTGGCGTCTAGATGAAGCTACAAACCTACCCTGGTTTAGACCTTTGGACGTTGGGCCGGTAGGTTTCACGGGTCGGAGTTATTAGAAAATTAATTTCCTTGTACTACCAAACATTGGTCTCACGCGGTTTCGGGCGAGTAGAGGCTCTTTTGGCGCTTCGTTTGAAATTTTGAAACACAAGCATTCACGTTTAGAGTACTCTTGAACTATGAGGATTGACCTAAATATACAACGTTATATTTGACCTTGTATGTTTGAAAACCTCATTAAATTATCCGCTTCTTTTTGAAATTTTGACACTTGAAAATCCTATAACTATGATTATTTTGGAATGGAGGAGCTAAATTTGAATCTATTTTGTACACGACTACATATGCTATTATGTACAAAATCAGAGAAAAGATTGGTGCCCCCATAATTTAGGTATGGTTTACAAATGCCATGATATCAAATTCAAATAATTGAATGGACTTCACGTTGAATTCAATTTTTTTAAACCACCTTAAGTTGACTTCAAATGTATGCTAGTTCATAGGTAGTAGCTATTTATAATGTCCATTGTGTAACTTTCATATGTATAATGTGCTTTACACACACAACATGAACTATTCTCACGTTTATATTCGATTGCTAAAGCGATGCATTGTCTGGAGTTCAAAATACTAACTATGTGGATCAATTGTGTCGAATAATAACATAGACATGCTCAAATTCGATAGAATCTAGATGTCTGATGGATCAATGACCGCTCCTTACGCGAATTGCAAATATCATGATCCCATCCTAATATTTGGATACAATTTATATCTTTAATCAATGCGTAGAGCAGTCTTTTACGTGTAGTTTCACTCTCCATCGGTGGTCTCTCACACATGCTCACACACTCTCTCCCGAGGTGTCTTTCTCGCACACATGCTCTAGATATAACCCTCCCTCCCTCTCGTAACCATTTACAACTGTTTTCACTAACCTTTATCACAAGCACTCTTCCTCTCGCAAACATACACACGGACAATCCTCATCGACCCTTTCTATATACATGGACCTGCCTACGTGTCTCATGTACGCACATTATCTTTACGCCTGTCTCTCACGCATTGTCTCACACCTCTCTTCCTAATCGACGAGTATGATTCTAGCAGAGCATTCTGTAGGATGCCCCTTAAAGTTAGGTTGGATGAATAGTAATATCAGAGATAAAGGGGTTACCTTAGTCCGAGAACCTAGGGTTACAAATCCTAGCCGGCTTTGTCAGTGGACACAGAGTCCTTCACAATTCTGCTATCTTTGTCTTGTACGACTAGTCATCCATGGGTCTTCCTAAATGCGTCACGCGCCGACCAATGTGGCGCAGGACGGAACAGAATGAAGGGCCTCACCTCGACCCACCGGACCTCATGCGGTGACACACCCTCTGCCCCCACGTCTCATTATCTTCACAAACCCACACATACCAACACAAACACCACACACACAGAAAATTTCTCCTGGTGCCTCTATTCCCTCCCCCTTGCATATACACACTCAAGGGAATGGAATATCTAGTCATGACGTCATATTCGTCTCTCTCTCTAGACCACTCTCATTTCTTGTGCTATCTCTCCCACGCCCCCCCCGTCGGCCCCTCTATCCATGCCTCTCTCGAATACGTAATACACACACATACCTCTCTAGGCCCCGCCAAATGCATCAACTACACATTCACACATGTTACATCACGTACCCCATTGATCTAAAAAGCCCTCTCTTCACATTTATTTCGCATACAACATTCCTTTTGAATAAAGTGTGGCCAAAAAAATATTTTAGAGTTTCTACATATATACAACATTACAAAGTTATATGGAGGAGTACGAACGCTAATATGCATTGCATGGTGCCCACAATGATATTTATTCGGCACTGTGAATTTGTATATTTTTATACTATATACAAAGTTAGTCATAATAAAGAGAAACGAAGAGCATCTCTCTCTCCATCGCATACCCCCCCCCCTGTACGCCCCTTTCACGTATGCACACAAAACTATCTCCAGGTCCTCTAAAAGTAAGCCCCCAGAAAATTCACGCATGTTTCATCTTTCTCTCGCGATATATGCAATGACGATCATTGTATTTGAAACGAAAGCACGATACGTACATTGGACTTCAGAATCCACTCATTACGGTCACCATTTACGTTTAGTGGTTATTATGCAGTCACGGGCTCACCGTACAACTCTGTATTTGCTCATGACATGACTAGTTGACCAGTTAAACGCTCTAGGTGGCACCTCTAGTGTTGCATCACATTATCTCACTACCATCGTGCCCACCTGTCGAATTGTATCTACTCTACATCTACACTCTTACAAAATACATAAAATACACTCTTATAAAAAATAGAGTTGGTCATGATGGTGTGCCTGCCATCCTCCAATATAGGCCGTCCGATTTATATCTGACGGATAGGAAAGAAACTATGGCAATTTTGCAAAAAGGTACCCACACACCTCTCCACATTTGCAAATAAGGCCTTCCCTCGTTCATCCTTTTCTCTCACAAGATAAACAAGTCATACAAATGCATCTTGATGTTACATGCAACGCACGGGCATCTTGCTAGTAAGAATGAAAACAAATGACAAAAAAATATTTGGACGGTGGTTCGAAGTCATGACCGCGGGCACAGCGGACAAGATGGCCTTGTATTGGTATGTTGAGCCGTCTGTTTTAACACACAGGAGCTGGTGTGGTGATTATACACACACATGCACGCATGCACATGAACTGCATCCACGCAACACACGCACCCACGCACGCACGCAACACTGACACGTACACACGCAGCCATGCACGCACGCAACACTCACACGCATGCACGCAACACTCACACGCACACACGCACGCATGCATGCACACACCAGTACACTACACGACCAACACACACTCTCACGCTCAAGTGCTCAACCAACATGTGCATGCGCACACATCAGACCCTGACAGACACATACACAACCAGGTGATTCCCGCGCACGGGTTGGAGCCTTGTCGCGCCTGCATAAATTTGTGTTTATCTGACCTTTTGCCTATGCGAACTCACAGGTGGGACCCACAACGAACATGGTCAATTTAACTAGTCAACATGGCGCCATGCAGACTATCTGGCCGGTCAACAGAGTGCAATCCGATGCTGAGCTATGAGCAAGTGACCGTATAATCACCGCAAAACGTATATAGTGACCGTAATCAGCTTATTCTGAAGTTCGGTGACCGTATTACGCTTTTCTCTCTGTAGGCCCTCCAAAACTACATCTCTACACGTTCTCGCATGTTACATCTAACAACTATGCAATACAGCACTACTACTACACTCTAACACAATAAATTATATGTGTTTTTAGTTTTACTAGATATCATATTGTTACTTATAATTATTTGGTTTGCATACATTAAAATTGCCTTTGAAATGTATGGCCAGTATCATCTACCGCACGGGAAAAATCCTGTCCTTTCCTGTTTAATCGGGTTTGTATCGATGGATCGTGCGAAATAGCAAAAGTATAGTACTATACAGTACAAGTGACAGTTCATTGGGCCATCATGTCGTCTACTCCTCCGTCGTAAGAGTGGAGCACTCGCTTTCATAAATCTTCTAGTCCCTTTCGCCGACATGTGGGGCATCAAGTTACCGGGTCCACGTGCCATACCGGAATACAATGGAGAGCAGCCGGGGTGAAGCACCCCAGTCATGGCGTCGGCATAGTAATGAGCAATGAGGCGTCAAGTCACAAAGCTGCACCTTTCCCGCAGTTAAGTTGGAGGGACGAAGCAACCATCATTTCACTCGTTGTTGAATCCGCTTCTCCCTCATCTTCTTCAACTTAACCACGTGTTGCTTCTGTCGTTGTTCTGCCTCATGTGGGACGTGGATCGGCTTGGTAAAGCACTGACACGTGGGACCGCATGTTAGCAAACCGCCAGGACAACGTCTTCCGAAAATAAGAAGCCTAATCCTAGACTTAGAAAGGGCTACGTAGCTGCTACGTATACTTTCCATCTAATTTATATATGGCCCCCTGATTTTCAGGTGGGGTGGGCCTAATCCTCTCCTTTAATCCAATCAAATAGTCCCACATCACATCAGTTCATAACTTTGCATAAACCATTACGTGGATGTAGCATTTCTCAAATAAGAAACCTCCCCGCCATCCGCGCGGCAAAATCACCTCCTTTTTACTAATCTCGATTCTATAATTTTTTTAGATCAAAATAATTGAGATTTGTATAGATAGCACACAGGAGCAAAACCAAGTGGTACAGTTAAGGGCATCCACAATGTGTAGCCAAATGTGAAAATAGCTTTTGGCATCATGGGAACCATTATGGACGGTGTTGACAAAGCCAAAAAGATGGAACCGAAGCTCCCTGATTGATTGATTGAAGGAATAGAAAAATACAATGTCTCTCCTCTTTCTCCCATGCTTGGACGAATGTAGTACAGTATAGAGCATAGAGTCTACTCCCCTGTCCCTTCTATCACAAATCACAAAGCAGTGAGGCGTCAAATCACAAAAGCACGAAGAAGCAACCATCATTTCACTCTTCGCTGACTCCACTTCTCCATCGTCTTCTTCGAGAAGCCATCTCACCGCAATAGTTACTCCTAGTAGTACTAGTAAAGGATTTCCTGGATGCAAATAAGGCGGTTGTCTCGGCTTGCAGGCGGCACTTGCGAATGACTTACCGTGGTCTCCCTCAATGGTGTTCTCCGTCGAACGCACTTCGCCAAACCACCAAAAAAATATCGTCGACGTCACCGCAATGAGGAAGGAAGTCAAATATAGTTACTACCTCCATTTTTTTGTACACAAGGCCAGTATATCAAAATTCCAATTTGCAAAGGCCCACTAACACTAATCGAGGCAAAATTTATGGGGTTAGCAACCAAAGACATTAATATCCCGTGCATGCATGAGGAAGTGAGAAGGTTGGTTTGCATGGCGCTGCATTAATCAAGCGATGAGGAGTGAGATGGTTATCTCTTTGGTCTTTGGAGAAAAAAATACGCATTAATTGACACGTGAAACGAGGATTTGTATCGATTAAATCCCGCGAAGGAAAACCCAGCCTTTCTTTTTTAACACTAGTACTCCTAGTACGTACGTACTTATCCTGTTTGGGTCTAGGCCTTGCATTGCCAAACTTCGCCACACATTTTTGCCAAGCTTGCCTAAAGTTTTCAAAATGAGAAGGAGGTACACTTGCGCACGGCTATCGCGGTCGCACCGCACCCTCACACGGTCGATCCTGCACGCCGCGGTCGCACCACACCCTCACACAGTCGCTCCTGCACGCCGCAAACCCAACCAAGGGAACGCACCCTCACTGACACATGCTGTCGCATGTGAACACACCAAACTCAGCCATCCTATCGCTGACACATAATTTTCGTTCATAGAGTATGTTTAACCAACCGCATGTTGGGGAGTATCTGTACGGCCCGTGTGGTGGTCTGTTGGGGAAGAAGAAGAGGTGAGGAAGAAGGAAAGAAGGGTTAGGAGACGTAGGATATTCATCCAACCGCCTGAAATGGTAGACTGACCCAAGTCAGGCGACTTGCATAACAAATATATATTTTTACACAGCAAAAGATCCATAAAAACAACAACATAAAGAAGAACTATCACTGCTCGCGGAAAGAGACGACCTCATTGTCTTTGGCTGCCGGCGTGAACCAGCCGCCGCTGCCGACGTGTGTCTCCGCACCGTGGTTGTCCTCGGCCTCCAGCTACTCGTTCAAGCGGAGCATGCGGGCGCTCTGCACGGACGAGAGCACAGCCCGGTTCAAGTCAAGGACGTCTGGTTCCGCCTGCAAGAGGGCCTCGATGGCAGCGGCATCCGCGCGCTCTGCGTCGAGTCGAGCCTCCGCCACCCGGTTCAAGTCCAGGACGTCCGGTTCCGCTTGCAGGAGGGCGTCGATGAGAGCGGCATCCACGCGCTCTGCGTTGAGTCAAGCCTCTGCCGCCCGGTTCAAGTCCAGGACGTCCGGTTCCGCCTGCAGGAGGGCCTCGATGGCAGCGGCATCCGCGCGCTCTGCCTCATGTTGAGCCTCCGCCGCCCGGTTCACATCCACGACATCCGGTTCCGCCTGCAGGAGAGCCTCGATGGCAGCGGCATGCGCGCGCTCCGCGTCAAGTTGAGCCTCTGCCTCCCGGTCCTCCTTTAGTATCGCCATGTCGAACCGCTGGTCCGCCTGCACCATGGGGGACTCGGACGCCGGCACGAAGTCGACGTCCATCGTCTCATGCCCATCGGGGGCCTTCTGCGCCGCGACCTCCCCCATGAACATTGGATCGGCTTCCTTCTCGTAGCTTGGCTCTAGAGAACTCGGGAATTGGCCCGCCGCAAAGCGAGCTTGGGAACGAAGGTCTGTGGCGCTGACCGCCGCCATGATTTCTGCGCGCCGCTCAGGCGTCAGCATCTTGTAGTAAGTGATCTTGCAGCGCACCATGGCTTTCCGGCGAACTAGGGGACGCTTGATGCGGGCTAGGGGATCGAAAGGTGGGGGAATGGGCTGGAGATTTGGCGTGGTCTTAGGGAAGTGGCTGGCGTAGGCCGAGCAGCGAAGATTCTGGTGTGAATAGTGGTTCCGGCGACGACCGGTCAATCGGTTTTGACTATACATCGCTCTTGTCGCGTTCACATTGCAGCCCAGCACGCTGGACCCTCCATGTCGCTCACCGAATGGAACGCGCTTCGTCTTGCGTTTTCGCTCGCTTGTGAGACCGCAGTTGAGAGCAAACCGACGTCCCTCCCCCTCCCCCGCCTGCGTCATTTATTATACCACCACTCCCTCTGTCTTATGCGGAGTAAATAAAAACAGAGGGAGTATACTACGGATGAGGATCCCCTGACGTGGCCGAACCCATTGAGTAACTGACATGCGGGGCCTAGCAACCATGGGGTCCGCCAGTAAGTGACCGAAAAGGAGGGTAAGGCAGGGATACCTACGTCAGAGGATCCACTTCCACTATACTACTTTGACCAAATGTTAGAGTAATAATATATGACATGCAACTTACACAAATGTTATAGTAATAATATATGACATGCAACTTACACAAAGCATACAGGGTCTAATGCATTTTTTGAGGCTAACTTTGACCAAATGTTAGAGTAATAATATATGACATGCAACTTACACAAAGCATACGATCAAATTTGTATGTGAAAGGAGTTTCCAATGATATAATTTTCACATTATACATCTCATGTACTATTAATCTTGTCAATAGTCAAATTGGAAACCATCTCGAGTACAAATCTAGGAGTACGTACGAATCTAACAATATTGATTGGGCGTTGTTGAATGTTGATACCTTTTTGATCAAAGTAGATATACTTTGACTACACATATAACTTATATGTAAACTAGAAAGGATAGGAGGGAGTATACTGTACGTTCAAAAACGAAACGAACATTGAATACCCTTTATATATGATTTGCGGATGCTATGATCACCGGTTCAAAATTTTGAATCCGCCTTAGGTATCACGTGCCCCCACTCGTTCCCTCTTGATTTCATCTCGGGGTCCGAGATCTATTGAAAGAGGACTAGGGTGGGTACATGCGAATGATACTCGGCGGAATGTTCAAATGAGGCATGCGGGAGGATGGACTCGACTGGAGGGCGACATGATCGATGGAGAAGAGGGTTGGAGAGGAATGAGAAATAAGCAAACGCCACATGATTATACTTGAATGGCTCAAATAAACAATAAGTTGTCTCGCTTGGCCTACATAGTGAAAGGCCTAATGCGCAACGCGGAGCACTGACGCTCGAATATGGCCAGGAAAACAGGGAAACAGACATGTGGGGCACACCCGTCGGGACGACGTAGCGCAGACTAGTGCAATGGAGGAGCTGGCCCACGACCTCCTCACCACCGACAACCGTTCATGTGGGTCGTTGGGGCCAACAACGGGGCGCAGCTCCAGTACCACCTCTAGACACGGCGACCGCGGTGAGCGACACGCTCATATCATCGCTAGACACGGTCAGTTTCAGTTTGCCAAGGGTGGCGTTAGTGCTGTGGCACGACCAACGGTATGTTTGGTTTGTGCCCAAGGTTGCCACATCAAAGCATTGGGTAGCCAAAATTTTGGTTGAGGTATTGGTTTCCCATGATTTGGCCGACATTGGCAAGAAAAATGAACTTGAGTTGGCTAGAGTTCATTGGCATGCCAAAGAAATGGCAACCATCCAAACAAAGACCAATCTTTGGGTCATGACCAAAATTTCGGTTGAGGTATTGGTTGCCCATGATTTGGCCGACATTGTCAAGAAAAATGAACTAGAGTTGGCTAGAGTTCATTGGCATGCAAAAAAAATGGCAACCATCCAAACAAAGACCAATCTTTTGGTCATGACCAAAATTTTGGCAAGGTGCACTTTGGCCACAATCCAAACACACCCCAACACCCGGCTCGTCGAGGATGCACGGGGCGCCGCGACGCGTCCGCGGAGTGGTGTAGCGCGGCCAACTGCATCCTCTGGACCTGAGACCATGCCGGGTCGTCTTGCTTTTTCAATGACATGCGGGGATCGCATGTGAGCAAAGGGCATCTCCAACGTTGCCACGACCATAGCTGACTACCCTGGCACACCAAAACCCTCGTCCCTCGCGCCGTCGCGCGGTGCGTTCCCAGCCGGCGCCAGCTGCCCGCATTCATGTCGTCCGTTCGTATGTCGTCATTAAGAGGCTCGGTGCCCGCGGAACCAACTCCGGCGACTTAATGACGCACCCGGACGCTTGGCCTCACCGAAATGCACTACTTAAAGCGGCAATGCCCAGCTAACCTCCACACCATAGTGCATCGTCCTCCTACCTGGAACCACATCCGCCATGACCGCAAGCGCGAACGCTCTGCGGGAGAGCTTGTCTTCGGGGATGGAGCTGGAGGTCGCCGCCCTCGCTCAAGTCGCCGCACAAGCGGTGGCCACGCTGACGGCCGATGACGGGAGCACCGTCAGCCATGCGTCCTACGTGCCACCGTCCAATGTCCGGCACCGCCGAGGTCAGGGACTCCTCCGAGGATGAGTAGGGCATGGGAGGCGGCAGGGCATGGTGTGCCAACTAGCCGGTCCGTCTCCCGTGTTCTACTTTTCCTCGCCGGAGACCACACCTTCACTTCACGGGTCTTGAACCCCACCCCCGTACATGGAGATCACAGATGGAGGACGTCGGTCGCCACCATAGAATAGGTTTAGGGTCGGGTTTCTTTTAATTTTTTGTCCTATAAAAGTTCAAAATGTAATGAAAATATGCCGTGTTTGCATTAATCTCGGTCGGTGTATATGAACTTTCACAATAATATACATATTTTAGGAGTACTAGCAAGATGCCCGTGCGTTGCACGGAAGATCAAGATCTTGTGGGAGAAAAGGATGAATGAGTGAAAGCCTTATCTGCAAATGTGGAGAGGAGTACGGGTAAATTGTCATAGTTTCCTTCCTATCCGTTAGATATAGATCGGACGGCCTATATTGCAGGATCGGCCACATCTTTCTACATCTACGAGAACCTACGAAAGGGTTAACGTAAATTGCCTCTCTCTCTCCTCCCCTGATTTTCATGGTGGTGGGCCCCTCCCTCCCCCCAATCTACAATCAACAGCTCACACATTTCACATTACATTAATTACGTAACTGGGATTAAGTAGGTGTAGCATTACTCGTCCTAAAAACCCAACTAAGCCAACCTCCTAGCATATCGCGCGGGAAAATACCCGGCCGCGCCGTTTTAGTCGGGATTACCGGATTACTAGTAGTACTATCGATGGATCACGCGAAGCAACAGATTTTTTTTGAGGGGGCGAAGCACCTAGTTTAAAAGGAAAAAATGTGGTACACTCACATCACTCCTGTCGCGGTCGCACTGCACCCCACACACGTTCGGTCCTGCACACGGCTCACGCAAACGGAGCGCGCTTCATCTTGCCTCTTCACTGACACATGGGACTGCACTTGGAGAAAACGACCATGCGCCAAACTCCCCCCGCCCACCGCGCAAAAATCCTCCCCCCCCCACACCCAAAAATTCCCCCCAAAATCCGATTCAACCGCCCTTCGGCCAACTAGCCAATAATATTCCCCAAACCCCCCTCCCCCGTGTCCCCCTCCACTCCATTCGCTCTGCCAAAGCCACCCTCCCCGCCGCGCTGATATGTCGGCTCCGCAGTTCGGCGATCCTATCGCTCCCACAGTATGCTCTCATAGACTGCCGTCCTCTAGCCGTGCCGCCACCTTTGGCTACGTTCTTCTGGAGGCGCACGGCGGTCAGCGCCGCCACCGCTGGCGACGTTCGTGTGGAGACGCACGGCGGTCAGCTTCTCCCACGGTATGCGCATTCTAGACTGAGGTCCCGTTCATGTCGGTGTAGCGCTGAATGTTAGCTGATAGACGTTGTTAATCTCACTATTTGCCGAAGTAGTTTACTGTCAATATGCTCTGCTTAAGAAGCTTCCTTGCCCTGTTCTGCACTCAATCTGCTTAGCTGAGATGGCATACCAAGGCCGATTAGTTGCTAAAATATCCTGCCATATATTTATTGTGACGTAGATTGCCATGGTCTAGTAGCCAATCTATTAGCTGAAATAGCTCTACATCGTTTTATACTCGATCTTTGTTGCTGCGATGGCCTTCGATAGTTCGATGGCTGTGTGCTTGGCCTCATTGACTGCTGAAATAGCCTGCCATAATTTGGCACTCAAATTTGTTTGCTGAATTAGCTTTACATATATTTCGTTACTTAGATCTGCTCGTCCAAATATCTTGCCATGGCTTTAGACATCGACCTAGGTATTTTTTTCTGGACTTCATAAAAAAGCATATATGTTTTTCCTATAATATCTAGTAGAAGAACTAATTTGTATGTCTAATAGATGGACAGGACTTTGATAACTTCTGCTCGAAGATTCTCCACTGCATATGTCGAGGGGGTTGAAAACTTCATGAACTTTATCAGAGCTGAGTACGGTGGTCCGAAATCAGATGTGCTCTGCCCATGTAGCAGTTGTATGAATTCGGTTACAAGACCCCAGTCAACTGGGCAAAATCATCTACACTTGTATGGGATGTCGGTCACATATACTAGGTGGGTTCATCAGGGTGAAGCTGTGAACGTCAATGTTATTGACTACGTGGAAGCAGCAGATCACCATCTTGATCTGCCTGATGCTCAGGTGGAAGAGGAGGAGGAGGTGGTGGCGGCGGAGCCAGTGAGTTTGACCAAGATTGAAACAATGCTAAGAAATGCTCGTGCATTCCGTGAACTTTCACCTGCAGAAGAAAAACGGTGGGCCCGCATGTTGGAACAATGCAACGTTGTTGTCACCCCAGGAAATAAGCTGTCAGTATTCTCAGCTATGGTCACCTTTCTTCAGGTGAAGACATCTGAGCGGATGACCAACAAATCATTCGATGCGATGTTGGCTGCTTTCCACGAATCTTTCCCAAATGCGTCTGAGCTGCCACACACCTACAGTAAAATGAAGAATTTCCTTCATGTAGTTGGAATTGGATATGATATGATCCATGTTTGTAAGAATAATTGTGTTCTGTTTCGGAAGGATTATGCCAACTTAAGTGAATGCCTGAAATGCAAATCATCAAGATGGAAAGATGGCAATGCTGTGAAGAGGATTCCTCATAATGTTCTGAGACATTTTCCAATTACACCAAGATTGCAGAGGTTGTTTCATGATGCTAAAACAAGAGATGATGTACTGTGGCATTCTAGGAACCAGGAGTACAGAGATCAGAATGTAATGAGCCATCCATCTCATGGTAGTGAGTGGAAAAGCTTCAATGATAAACACAAAGAGTTTGCTGCTGACCCGAGAAACATTAGACCTGGCTTAGCTTCAGATGGATTTAACCCATTTGGCCACCAGAGCGCCACATATAGCATGTGGCCAGTTCTTGTTATCCCTTACAACATGCCTCCAAATGTCTGCACCAAAGAATCAAACCACATGATGGCCTTGCTCATCCCAGGTCCAAAAAGTCCTGGAAAGGATTTTGATTTCTTCATGGATCCTCTTGTGGAGGAACTTCAACAGCTATGGAAGGGTGTTCTCACTCGAGACCTATATAACATCCCACCAGCTGATTTCTTTCTGCGTGCTGTTATAATTTGGTGCATCCATGATTATCCGGCTTTGGGCACTATGTCAGGGCGAACGACACATGGTTACAATGCATGTGTTCGCTGTGACAGGGATCCGCTGTCATACGCAATACTTAGCAAGATCTGTTACATTGGACACCGACGTTTCCTTGCCAAGGACAAGCCACATCCTAGAAAATACCGAAGACATGTGTTCAATGCAAAGCATGAAAACCGTGATGCGCCAAAGAGGCTCACCACCGATGAGTTGCAAGTGGAATTAGAGAAGGTCAGACATATTACACCAGGAAACCATCCTGGTAATGGTAGAGGGAAAAGGAAGCGTGGCAGGGTAGAAGAGAGATTATTGTTTACCCGCAGGTCCACTTTGTGGGACTTGGAGTATTGGAAAGATTTGGATCTGCGGCATAATCTTGATGTGATGCACATCGAGAAAAATATATGTGACAGCATTATGGGCACACTTCTTAATATTGAAGGCAAGACGAAAGATACCTTAAAATCTAGGATTGATTTGACACACCTGGGTATCAGAAAGGATTTGCAGGTGCAAGATGAAGGTAAACCATGGGATATGGCACCAGTTGTGTACGTCTTGGACAAGGTAAAAAGAAAAGAATTCTGCGAGGTCCTATCACGTGTGAGATTCCCACATGGATTTGCTTCCAACCCTGAAAGGAGAGTCAGTGCAGATGGAAACAAGGTACAAGGGTTGAAAACTCATGACTGCCACGTCCTACTTCAAAGGGTTTTACCTGTTATCCTTAGAGGATTGGGTCGCCTTGACTTATACAGAGCAGTTGCAGAGTTGGGACAATTCTTCAGGGAACTCTGCAGTAGGAATATTAGGATAGATGCTTTGGAGCGTCTTAGAGACAAGATACCAACTATCCTATGCGACCTTGAGAAGATATATCCTCCAGCCTTCTTTGATGTGATGGTGCATTTGGATGTTCATCTACCTGATGAGGCACTACTTAGAGGTCCTGTATAGTATGGCTGGATGTACCCTATTGAAAGGCGGCTAGGCACTTTCAAGGGCTATGTTATGAACAGAGCTAGACCCGAGGGTTCTATTGAAAAGGCCTACATTGCTACAGAAGCGTTGACATTCTGCTCAAAATACATTGAAATAGCTGATCAGCTTAGCAAAGAGGTGGGTGAAGACAATCCCGGGATCAATGTTTTCGATTATTCTGTTCGAGTTACAGGGAAGAGTCGACAAGAGGACAAACCTAAAGATTTGGACAAAATGGTTTGGTATGTGTTGAATAACTGTCTTGAGATACTACCTTATATCAAGTAAGTGCAGTACTGCAGCTTATACATCGTAATCTACTAAACTTGTAGCACATTCTTATATATTTAGATGTTTGATGCGATCACTATGTTGTGCAGCATCTACAAAGAGGAGTTACTGCTGCAAAATCCAAGAAACATCGACAAACTAGTTATGGCGGGATTTGCGAAATGGTTCAAGAACCATGTAAGCTTTTGAAGTGCACTGTCAGTTTTTTTAATATATTGAGTACATAAGATGATCAGCTTGTCTATTTTCTAACCATAGGTTAAGAAGATGCGGGAGGATGGGCAGGCACTTGATGATGCCCTTTACTCACTGGCAATGGGTCTTGATACTCGGGTAAGACATTATGAATCTTGCATAGTTGGAGATGTGCACTACAACACCCTTGCACGAGACAAAGGCAGGAAGACACAAAACAGTGCCATCATGAGCACGGATACGTGTGACAAAGAGATAACTGAAATGTATGCTAACATAACAGACATTATTCAGTTGCAGCATATCTCCAGTTTCGAGGATCATGGGTGTGTGGTTCTGTTGTGCTGTCATTGGTATAACCTGTTTTCCAGGATCGCAAAACCCAGAGCTGATGATTATTTCAAATCCATCAATGTCAAGGCGGCGTACCAGACCAACGAGCCTTTTATTTTGGCAAATCAAGCAACACAGATATTTTTCTTGGAAGACACATTTGCACGTAGCAATGACTGGAGAGTATTGCAAAGGTTTGAGCAGAGGAATTCGTTTAATGAAGTTGCACAACAAGATGATGCTTACACTACTCCTGCTGTACAAGATAACACAGATATTCCTAATATCTTTGAGAACCATCACGTCAATGACGCCGGCGAAAAGATTGCCTGTCGTGCTATGGACATACAAGAGTTGATCAAGAAGAAGCCAACGTTCGAGGACGTTGAGGACGAAGAAGAAGATGACACCGTGTGGAATTACGATTCAGACTGATACACATGGCGAAGATGTTGACGCTGCTGCTGCGGATGACGATTACATTGCTTTTGTCGTATTTGCCTGTTAGAAGACGTTTTTTATCTACTATGTGAAATTGTGTTTGCTATGACAACTGAAACCTGATGAACATGTTGTTTAGTATTTTGCTGTGAGAACATCACTTGTTATGTATGCTGATTTGTGTTTGGTGATTGTATGACAACTAAAACATGATGACATTGTTGTTTAGTTGTACTCATATTTGGCTGTGAAACTTGAATTTGATGACATAGTTTGTTGTTGGACTGCAATTTGCTCGACGTCTTCGAATGAGAACAAAGCTGACCCGACAGAGCCTCTGCTATTTATTTATTTATATGAGCAAAAGGGGAAACCCCCTGATTTCCGTTAATAGAAATCATTAGATGTTCACAACACTACGCCCAGCCTGCTACACAGGTTTCATTCATTACTAGTTTCAGCAAAGTGCTCATGTCGTAGCCACTGAATATATCACAAGTGCTACATACACTGCAAATAAAGAGACAATCATCCTACAGAGCACATCGATTTTGCCCATTATCTTCACAAGCTCTTTCATCTCCTCATTGCTGTCAAGGCCGTTCAGCAGCTGTTGCTTGGCCATGGTCAGAGGAACTGCATCTTTAACCTTCTGCTCTGCATCTTCCTCTTCTGTCGTTTCTTCAGTTACTTGTCCAACACCCCAACCTACTGGTATTGGGATTCCTCGGCTAACCAAATAATCAGCGTAGTTGCATTCCCCCACATCAGCAACTTCCCAGAAATACAAATCACACGAATCTTCCCTTTTCTGCATGAATCAAATTGGTAGATCATCCACCAAACTATTAAAAAATCAGCAACTGAAAGCAGCAGAACAGCACTTAAACATATTATTACCCCATGATTCGGGCATTTGTAGAAGACTCGGCCAGGGTTGTGGATTGTGGTTGAGACGCGACGGATGACTCTGCGTGATTTGCAGCAGTGGCACCACACCAACGGCAGCGGGTTGCGATGAGCAATCGGCTACGGTGCGCGTGTCGGTGAGGGTGTGATGAGACCCACATGCAATGGTACGGGTTGCGACTTGGCGCATATCTGGTTGTTGCCTGCTGAAGAGCAGGTGGATGAGCAGCCAATGGACATGGTTGCTGCGGCCAGAGCTTCTGATGCTAGGCAGAGTAAGTAGAGAAGAGGAGAAGCGAATGTTCGATATGTCAGTTTCATTACTTGCAGAGTAGCATAGCACCATATATAGTCATAGTCTAGGTTTGGATTCCAACCAGCTACAGGAGCACGTCTTTCTTTTTTCTAAAACTCGGCAACGTCTCTTTACTGGTACACTAGCTTGTTCTGTACGCCTTCCCAAGTCTTTGATTTTCTTTCCCTTTTTTGCGAGGAAGGAAGGAGGACAAAACTGAGAGTTCTTGGGACTCGAACCCAAGACCTCTCGGTTGAAAACCAAGGGTGCTAGTCACTTATGTGGCGAACGTTCCCTGTGAGGAGGACGGCAGACGAACGCATTTTCCTCGCAGTTTTCTTCCTATATATAAAAAAGTATGCTACTTGGTGTCCACTTAGTCAACAAATGATTGTGCCAACATTGACCGTTGGATTGACATTCAACTTCTGTCGTGTTTCTTCAGTCTCTTCTTCCTTGAGCCACCAAAGCCAAACCAGCGCCGGCGGGACCGCCTGCTCCCGCCTCGCATGGCTGGCTGTGATCTGCCCCGGCTCCTGTTCGTTCCCGTCCGAGGCCTCACCATCGTCCTCCTCCTTGGTTCGCTCGCCGCGGCGCCGCCCTCCGGTGTTGTCAACATGGTCAACAACCGAGAGGAATAAGGAGATGATTGTACATGGTGAGGATGACAGTAGGGACCCAGCAGCGCGCGCAGTAATTTTGTTTTTTCGGGGCGGAGAAGGGTATCAACTGGGTTGTGCGGGACCTGTGGCCCGTCTAGCCCAGGCATTTATTTCATATGTTTAGCACATGACCAGCCTAGTTTGTTTTTTTCCTTTCTGAAAATGGCTAGCCAGCTATTTTGTTTTCTGAAGAATAACCAACGTAGGCCTACTTGCTTTTCTACGCCCTGCTGGGCCGGAAATCTTTCAAGACGAGGAGGGATGCATTTTTCCCAGAAAATGGGCTATAAGTAATAAGAAATGGGCTATAAGTATTAATAAATGGGCTGTCAAATGAAAAAATACAGCAAACAGACAATTAGTTCCAAAATACTGTTTTCTTTCGGATTTTGATATTTTAAATTTCATTGTTTTTGTGCGGGTAAAATTTCGTTGAATTTAAATTAAGGTATATTTAGATTTAAAATTAATTTGAATCTGACTAGAAATTTCAGGCTGTATGCTGTTTGGGACAGATTTGGAGGCTGACTTGTGGGTCTACTAAGTTGACGTGTACTTTGGCTTTGTCAACTTAGTCCACAAACGATTGTAGCAGTAGTGACCGTTGGATGTTAATCCAACGACCGTGCTGCTTCTTCAATATCTGATCTTCTTGCTCCAGCCGCCAAAACCAGCTCCGGTGGGACTGCTTGCTCCCGCCTCCCGTGGCCGGCTGTGCTGCCGCACAGGCCGCACCGCCCCACCCTACTTCATTGCTGACCAGGCCATTCCTCTAATCACCCACACCTCCTGTTATTTTCCGGTGACTGCAGCCGGACCAGTAAACCATCATACTCCCCACCGCGTGGGCAACCATTGCCGAGTCTTCCCCGGCTCCGTGCCATTCCCTTCCTAGGCCTCGCCGTCGTCCACCGCCAAGGTGGCGCGGCCTGGTCAACTTGGTCAACGAACGACATCCATTGGCCATGGACTGTACGTGCAAAATAATGATTCCTCCACCTGACAGCTGGGACCCACCGGAAGGGCCTCTGTATTTCGCGAAAAAACCTTCCCCCCACTGACATGTCGGACTGACCAGCTATATCTTCGCACGCAAGGAAGTGCCTCCTTATTACGCACAAAAAATGAATACCCCCCTACTAGTTGGGACCCACCATAGTGGGAGGATGACTTGTGGGCCAACAAAGTTGACGGGGACGGAGGGCTTTGTCAACTTAGTCAATATGAACGATTCTAGCTCCAGTGACCGTACGATGTCCATCCAACGGCCGTAGTGCTTCTTCAACCTCTGGTTTTCTTGCTGCCCAAAGCAGCGCCGGTCGTGCCGCATGCTCCTGCCTCCTGTGGCCGGCTGTGGTGCCGCGGAGGCCTCCCCACCCCCTACTATTTCCACCGCTGGCCAGGCCCTGCGGCGACGGTAGCCTCACACCGCAGCCGAACCAGTGAACCCTCGTACTCCTCTTTGCGCGGGCTTCCACTGCCACGTCTTCCCCGGCTCCGCGTCGTCCCCTTCCTAGGCCTCGCCGTCGTCCACCGCCGTGGTGCTCTCCGCGCGGCGTGGTCAACGTAGTCAAGGAACGACTTCCATCGGAAGAGTACTATACGTGGAGAGGCTGACAGCTGGGTCCACGGCCACAGCCCAGTTTTTTTGTGATTTGCCAAGTAAGTCGCTTTGTCAGGCCTGTTGGGCTGCAAATCTTTCAAGACGAGAAGAGCTTTCATTCGGCTGGCCGAGAAAATGGCCCATCAGTAATGAGAAATGGGATGTACATTTTTAAAACACATCAAACCGGCAATTAGTTTCACATATCTTTTTTTCATTTCAAGATTTTAAATTACATTAATTTTTATGCATGGAGAATTTGTTGGATTTTATATTGATATACATTTATTTTTAAAATCAGTTTGAATGTGAGTCGAAATTTCGGGATTAAAAACAGTTTGGACCACACCAAAATATGCAAATTTTCGTATAATTTTTTAAACGTGGCCACAATTTGGGATGTAATGCTAACAAAAAGAATATGGGCTCCAAAAAAACCTTAAGAATTAGCAAATGGCTGAAAATTATTAGAAATAATGGCAGATGTGTTGTCTGCTATTTTCCACAGATTTGAGGCTTTCCTAAAAAAAGGTTGACGCACAAGCAGTGACTGTTGGATGTCCATCCAACGGCCGTCGTGCTTCTTCAATCTCTACTCTTCCTGCTCCAGCCACTCAAACAAGCTCTGGCGGGACTGCCTACTCCCTCCTCCCCGCGGCCGGATGTGCTGCCTCGCAGGCCTCACCGCCCCACCGTACTCCCATCGCTGGCCTAGCCATCCCTCTACTCACCCACACATGTTGTTATTCTCCGGTGACGGAAGACGAACCAGTAAACCCTCATACAGTCGTACTCCCCTCCGCGTGGGAAACAACTGCCGAGTCTTCCCTGCCTCCGTGTCGTTCCCTTCCTAGGCCTTGTTGTCGTCCACAGCCTTGGTGCTCTCGGCGCGGCTTGGTCAACGTGGTCAACGACCGACTTGCAAATGAAGTGGACTGTACGTGGAGAGGCCGACAGCTGGGTCCACGGCCGCACGCAAGGAAATGCCTCCTTATTACGCGCAAAATAATGATTCCTCCACCTGACATCAGGGACCCACCGAAATGGCCTCTGTATTTCGCGAAAAAACGTTACCGCCGCTGACAGCTCGGACCCACCAGCTATATCTTCGCACGCAAGGAAGTGCCTCCTTATTACGCACAAAAAAAATGAATACTCCCCCTGTTAGCTGGGACCCAGTATAGTGGCAGGCTGACTTGTGGGCCTACTAAGTTGACGGGGACGAAGGGCTTTGTCAACTTAGTCAATATGCATGATTCTTGCTCCAGTGACCGTACGATGTCCATCCATCGGCCATAGTGCTTCTTCAACCTCTGGTCTTCTTGCTCCAGCCGCCCAACCCAGCGCCGGTCGTGCCTCGGGCTCCTGCCTCTCGTGGCCGGATGCGATGCGGCGGAGGCCTCACCGCACCCTACTACTCCCACCGCTAGCCAGGCCATCCCTCTACTCACCCACACCCCCTATTACTCTGCGGCGATGGCAGCCTCACACCGCAGCGAACCAGTGCCCTCATACTCCTCTACGCATGGGATACACTGCCGCGTCTTCCCCGGCTCCGCGTTGTCCCCTTCCTAGGCCTCGCCGTCGTCCACCGCCCTGGTGCTCTCGGCGCGGCGTGGTCAACATGGAGGAACGGCTTCCATCGGACATGGACTGTACGTGGAGACACTGGCAGCTAGGTCCACGGCCGCAGCAAGGAAGTGCCTCCTTATTACGTGCAAAATAATTATTCCTCCACCTGACAGCGGGGACCCACTGGACGGGCCACCGTATTTCGCCCCCCTGACTGCTGGGACCCACCAGCTACATCTTCGCACGCAAGGAAGTGCCTGACAGTCGGGACCCACCTGGTCGAAGTGTACGTAGCGTTGTCATTCTGATCGTGAACGTGTACGTACATATATACTGGTGGATGTAGAGGCGCTCACGTGTCGTAGTAGAGGCGGCCAGGTTGCAAGAAAGAAAATACAGCCATGTATGTGTACATACGGGCGGGGTCTCGAACGCCTACTCGCGCATACGTACGGCGAGGGCTCGTTGACATGGCTGGGTCGGAATGGAGAAACAGCGTCGTCGTCGTGTTCATGGGGAGGCAACGAAATGCGTCATGTTCATGGGGAGGCAACGGAATGCGTCGTGTTCATCGGGAGGCAACGGAATGCGTCGTGTTCATCGGGAGGCAACGGAACGCATGGGAGCCAACCGGCTGGGTCACGACGGAATGCGCGGTCGTGTTCATCGGGAGGGCTTGGACGGAACAAGCGATGGAAACGAGGCCTAGCGTACCGCACAACGGAGGAAACGGACCTCCTACATTCGGAATGGGGTCTTGTTGATCGGGAGGGGTCTGGCGTACCGCAAAACAGAGGAAACGGACCTCCTACGGTCAAAACGGGAGTCCTGTTCATCGGGAGGGGTGTGGCGTACCACAAAACAGATGAAACGGACCTCCTACGGTCGAAACGGGGGTCCTGTTCATCGGGAGGGGTGTGGCGTACCGCAAAACGGAATCCACGGGATACTGTTCATCTCCACCGTCGACCCCCTCTAGCCTCCACGAGCTACTGTTCATCCACCGTCGACCTCCTCCAGCCTCCACCTGCGACTGTTCATCCACGGGCTCCTGTTCATCCACCCTCCACCGCGCGCTACTCCACCGGCTACTGTTCAACCAGCCCTCTCCACGGGCTCCTGTTCAACCACCCCTCCACGGGCTACTGTTCATCCTGCCCTCCACCGTCTACTGTTCATCCAGCCCTCCACAGGGTGGTCCTGTTCATCCAGCCCTCCACGGGGTCCTGTTCATCCAGCCCCGACCGGCTCGATCGATCGGGGTCCTGTTCTTCCAGAGGCAACACCACGGGGTCCTGTTCATCCACCCCCATCGGGAACTGTTCATCCACCCCCCCCCCCCCCGCAACGCTCACTGTTCATCCAGAGGCAGCATCGATCGGCTTTAGTTAGCAGCAGTAGCAAAGGAATCGCTCGATCGGGTTCAGTTAACAGCCATCGATCGATCGCTCGGGTTCAGTAACGCGTAGCCTGCAGTGCAATTGCTCGGGTTCAGTTAGAGCCCAATGCCTCGCTCGGGTTTAGTTAGAGCCAACGCCTCACACACATGCGCGTACGTGTACAAGAGAAACGTGCATCGCTCGGCCCCCGACCTCCCACCGTAACCGGGAACTCCCCGAAATTTTCCTCGCCCTCGCTTCTACCATGGTTTTTTCCGTCATGGACGGCCCAAAGAATGTCAAGCAGCTGCATCTCCGGCCCGCCTAGGACGAAAAGCCCATTTTCTGTCATGATTTTTTGTCATAGAAGTAGGAGCCCACCACATCTATGATGATACCGGTTTTTGTCACAATTAGCGTCATAAAAGTGTCATATGTATGACAGAAAAAAAATTCGTTCGGCCCAAAATGTCACGGATGTGTCTTTTTTTGTAGTGTTAGAACCACGACAATTAGTCCCCACAATGCATATGTGGTTAGTTTTTGTAGCTAAGCTTCCCTCATTTAATTGTTTAATACCTAAAATTCTTCATGCATTGGTTGGTAGCCATATTATATAGGTCCACATGTTTAGCATTGTTTCTCTTGGGGTCACCATAATTATCTCTCTCCTCTTTAATTGCTTTGTTACATCATTTTTTTGCTTATGTCAGACCTTTAACACCGGTACACCTTGGAGTAGTGGGAAGGGCCTTACACATCATAGTTCTAGCGGTGCTCTTTGTCAGGCAAGATGTCGTCGTGAGAGGAGGTAGGTGTCCAAACATGGTGAAGATTGCTTAAGCCTACGCCAGCAGAGGTATTCGTCGTTGATGGGCAGGGGCGCACCGGCGGCCCTGCATAGTCATCAAGCTTGGTGGCGTCATCTGCCTCTGCTTACATGGAGGAAGCCAGGGCTCGTGCTAGCATTGATTGGCGCACTTTGGCATGGGCAGCCTCCCGACTGCTGCAGAAGTTGTGTATGGTGGGATGATGACCTACCCATTCATTAGCGTCTCTTCAGCCTAGCGCCGAGTACTGGCTGAAATGATTATCGGCAGATCCGTTTTTTAAGTGATGATTGTTTTATTCATCTCTTTGCAATGATTCAGCTATGATTGTTTTAATTTTACACTATGTTTAAGGACAATAGGTGTGTGCATCATCATAATGGAGAGGCTCAGGGTTCGAACCTCCTTTTTGAAAGAAAAAAAATCTAGGCCTTAGCCCCCTGTGGTCAGGAAAGAGCGGACGAGGGTCGGACGCCTGTCCTCATGTCCACCTAAGCGGACTAAAAGGTCAAATCGTTGGAGTTGCCATTAGAGCATCTACGGCCAGACACCTTAAACCGGTTTCAAACGTCCGGGCACTGACCGGTCAAAAAGCCCGACCCACCCGGATGCCTCAAACCGGCCTCAAAAGCCCGGGCTAAATGTTACTCGTCATATCTAGCCGAATCTAGAGCGGATATGGGGCGGCCTGGGCGCGTCCGGCAGGTTGGACTGATGATCGGTTCCCACACAAAATCGCTCGAAAACCCAATGGTCTGAAGGGTGTCTTCTCTGAAAGGGTGTGAATGTTATGTGGTGCCAGTTCGGCTCGCGCCCGAGGGGCAAAGTCTGGCTATTTAACTCAGATGGCGACTCCCAACCCTTGCCCTAGCCACATCCGCTTCCTCCATCTCTGCACCGCCAGCCTAAGCCGAAACCACTTCTCTCCCTCTTTGCTCACCGTCCGCGACAACCATGACCCAGCAGAGGATGAGCATGCATGCTATGCTGACACTAGAGCACCGCCTCTAGCTGCTGAAGGAGATCCGAGCTAGGTGCGTCACCTAGACCGCAGCCGGCTGCCTCCGGACTCGCCGAAGATAGAGGAGGAGGTGGAAGTGGAAGGGGAAACAATCATTAGGGGGCAATAGCACAAGGCGGAGCAGTAGTCAGAGCCCATGGAGGGCGCGGATCCAGAGGAGAAGGACGTGGGGGAGTCGGAAGAGTAGCCAGAGCCGGTTGCGGACATCATCATGGCGGAGTTCGAGGTTGCCCAAGCACCGAAGATGGCGGAATAGACCGCTATTTTGGAGTCCATCCAACCTGTGTGGAGGCCAACTGCCATTTCATCCGGCAGGAACATGCGGAGATCGACGAGCTTTTCACCGAGATGAAGACGAAGGCCGCCGTGGAGTCGAAGGAGCTGCAATTGCAGCTGCCAGCCATGTACCCAGAGCCTGGCACAGAGATCGTGGACATCTCCGACAACGACAAGTTCTGTAAGCTAGGTTTTTTATCTAAGTAGTATTTACATTTTTTTCATGTTTTATAAGGATTTAAGGTTTGAAGTATGAAGTATTCGGATGTAGAGAAGAAAATTTGAAAGCTGCACAGTCACTACTCGCGGACGTGTCTCGACATGTCTATGGGCGTTTGAGGGGCCATATTTGGTGTTGGCGGTTGTAGATGCTCTTACACGGTGGTGTTTAATTTGCGTGTACATGTTGGTTGTTTTGATGTTATTGAGATAGAGATCGACAGAGAACAATTTAGAGAGATGTAAAATGAATCAGTGTCCTTTCATTAGATGATTGTAGGTATTTATATAGGCAGAAAGGATGCATTGAATAGGCATTTGTTCGGGAGAGATGGCAGGAACGACACAACAGTTGCCAAATGCCCTGCGGTTGGTACAAGGGGAGATTCCCCCCATAATTAACACATGTTAATTAATCTTCAACACCCCCCCCCCCTTAATTTACAATTGTCCATGTAAAATCATCATCTTCAAAAAGTCTCCTCCAAAACCTATGGGGAAAATAAGGAGAAAATGATGCAACATATAATGGTTATTGTCTCTTTTAACTAAATATGAGAAACTCATAGAATTTAGAGGACGATAAATATGTCATATATACTTTTCTAAAACCCCCGGTGGGGAAAACAGAAAGTATGACATATGATCTTGTGTTGATATTACCTCATTAAAAACCTTGATGAGAACCTATAAAAGCAAACTTATGAAGGGGAAAAAGATATAATATGATGCTTTGAACCTGAACAATTCAGGAAGATACTCACCCTGATTCTTGCCAATTCTAAGCTATCACATACCATTTTCATGAACATATTTCTGGAATGTAGAAGTTGGTAGAGGCTTGGTGAACAAATCAGGAAAGTTGTCGCATGATTTGACTAGCAAGAGGGGCAATATAGTCATATTGCTTATTATGCAGCATGTCTTCATCCGGGCAACACAAGCAACATTATCTTAGAGATAATGGTTGGTGTATGTAGCCACGAGGTCTGTTTTGAAGACCCTCATGTGATGGCTATCACACCTAGCAAGAACACAAACTTTGTCTATGATCTGACATAGTAGGGATCTGATCGATGTATCCAGTGATATTGGTGTCCAGATTTCTCTGAAACTAAAATATTAGGAAAAAATGTTTGATCAAGGTAGTCAGAATCCCGATTCGACTGCTCGAATCCTACGACTTCACGACCCTACGGAAGCATGTTGATCCAAATCCCACTATGAATCCGAATCAGGTAGAATCCATGTTGGGTCGTGATCCAAATCCTAGAATCCTATACAAAACTGTACAATCCCGACTATGCTATGGACTACATCCGATCCTACTAAGTTATCTAAGCCGTTTGTTTAGTTGTAGCAAAATAGTATGCCATCATCCAAACCCCTTTTCATGTACCTCATGGACCTTTCAAAGTATATTATATATTAATTACTAACTCCAAAATAAAGTGTGTGTTAAAAATATATTAGGTCTATAAATAGCACGGCTATGATTGTACATGAGATTTTAATAATAACTTAGTATGTTAATAGTTCTTTTGTTATTATAGAAACACGGTATTGAGGAATAATGTATTAAAAATAGAAATTTAATTTCCATTTTACAGAACTTAGTATGTTATTGTGGAGCTCATCAACACAAACAGAATAGCCACAAAGATGACACGCATTAGTTAAAGTTCACCGGAGATTTCTTGCCTGTCAGTACATACAAATAAATGATACACTTTTAAACAATAAAAGAATACATTGATATACAAAATGACGTACAAGGCAAGCATGATAACATGCATGAATTTAGAAAGCATAATTCTGTTGTGGCTACAATACCGTACAAAAAAATCACGGCATGCACATAATTGGCCATTTAAGGTATGCAAAAGTAATATAAGTTGATGAAAGTGGATACTGTTAGGATTAATTAATTAGTTTAATTAATGGAAATCCCTGCTTAGCAAAACCAATGTACGGTTTCTCTCCCGATGGGTCACGTCCTATTGTAACGGACGCGTTCTTTCGATCCATCTCTTGTAAGGGTCGCGCCTGTGCGACCCGTCCCTTCCAGGGATATAAATATGTACATCATCGACATCCATCAATAGTGATTGACTACTGTTCGTTCGCACAGTTTCTTTACACGTTATCAGCAGTTCTCACTAGCGAGAGCGACAGGCCACACACAGGAACTCGCCGGAGAAGGACTTGGAACGGTGAGGATGTCGTCCCTCGCCTATCTTCTCCTTGGTCTTCTCTGGGAAGAAGGTCGCCGCCATTTCCTTGCTGAGCAGCACCGCCGGTTCGTCCGCCATCGATGGGGGGCACCACTAGCAGTTTCTGGCCTTGGCATTAACCGCCGCCAGAACTTCGCTGGAGGACGCCGCCATCACGCGGGCGCTGGACGACGCCGTCGCGCCACGCTAGAGAACCGCCGCCTGGCCACGCCGGTTGACAACCGTCAGGGGCTGGACCCAGGGCCAGTTGCCGGACTGAATGCTCCACCATCGCAGAACGCTGGGATGGGCGTGCAAGAGCCTCCAGTTGCCGCTCCATCCGCACCACGGTGGTGCCGTGTGCACGGATATGGCCCGTGCCCCGCTCGCTCCAGTGGCACACGTCAACCGTCACCAACGTCGGCAGAGGAGGAGGAGCAGGAGATCGTCCACGACGTACCTGCACGTGGCTACAGCCCGGCTCCGACGCGCGTTGCCAGCGCCAGGGGCGATGGCCTCGTCTTCATCCCGACTCCAGGACGCGCCATGGCCACCATGGGCACGGTCACCACTGCCGGAGCAAGTGGCAGCGCCGGTCGAGGGCCTGAGATGGCCACCGCGGGGACAAGTAGCGCCCCATGGGCGTTCGGTCGCTCCTCTGCTCGTCCAGGCGAACAGAGCTTCTTCCTCTTTGGGGCAAGAGGGATGCCCGCCACGGACGTCGCTGGCACGAGCGGCGGCGCGGGTCCGCCCGACACCGGCGCGAGCCGCCGTCTTCTCTTCGGGCGCTCCGTCGCCGCCGTCGACCGTCGCCCTGGATGCCGTCAGGGCGCCTGGAACCCGGCGTCGCTCGGCCTCGCCAACGGACCCCAGAATGGGGTGGACATCCCTGACTACATCCCCTCGTCGGACGAGGAAGAGGGCTTCACCCCTTCACCGCCGGCGGCTCGCCGGTGAGTGCGCGTCCGGCGCGGCGGCTGGAACGGGGGAGAAAGGCGCCGCGTGGAATGGGGATCGGGGCGGTAGGAAAACCCTAACCGCCGATCCATTTTATCCAACGTCTAAAGCGGCGCCGGGCCAGTTGGGCCGAAAGGCTAGACGGGCTTCGCCCCGTTCTGAGCCGGAAAAGAAGAAAAAAATGAAAAAAAAACTACAGTACTGTAGCAGTACTGTAGCAGTGAGCTGTGGTACTGGTTTGGGTCTCCCTGTATGCGACCCAGGACCTTTTTTTTCTTTTGTTTTTCTTTTCCTGTTTAGTTCTTTAACTAGTAGTTTGAAGTTGTGACTAGTTATTTAGTAATTTGTGTAAATTACTATATTGTATTGTTCAGTAATTAGTGTGTATTACTGTATTGTACAAGTACAATGTATGTCAACGTATATGTTCCGGCAATTTGGCAATTGCTATATGTTGATCAATATACATACATTGTTTTATTTACAACACAATTAATTTGCTATGAGAGTAAATTAATAAGCATGATGATTGCATGCAGGATATGGCTGACATATCTAAAAAAGAGTTTGCTGAACTTGCCGTTGATGGTTCTAACTATTTGACATGGGCAATGGATGTCAAAATCAATTTGACGGCCAAGGGACTCAATTCCGCTATAACCACTCCTGCCCAAGGGACTGCATCCGTAACAGACATAATAAGGTATTCAGCGTTGCACTTCATTCGACATCATCTTCACCCTGACCTAAAGACAGAGTATCTGATGGAGGAGAGCCCTCTGACACTCTGGAACTCCTTAAAGGAGAGGTATGATCAACAAAGGGCAGTGATGTTGCCTGAAGCGCAACGGGAATGGGCACTAGTCCGATTCCAAGACTTTAAGTCTATAGCTGCATACAATTCTGTTGTTCATAAGATCAACTCCAAGTTGAGATTCTGTAATAGTGCAGTTTCTGATGCTGATCTTATTGAAAAGACGCTTTCTACTTTCCATCCTTCTATGAGGATACTTGCTGAACAGTATCGTCAACAAAAGTATAAGAAGTATTCCGAGTTGATTTACTCGCTGCTTCAGGCAGAGAAGCACAATGAGCTTCTTGAGAAGAACAATTTGGCTCGTCCAACAGGAACGATGCCTTTGCCTGAATCACACTTCAACTCTAAGAATACTCAAAAGTTCAATGGTTCCAAAAAGAACCGTAGGACATTCAATGGAAAGTGGAAGCGTAATGAGAAGCAGAATAAGTATGGCATCCAAAAGGGAAAAGGTTCTTTCAATAAGAATTAAAGGGCTAGCAACACTGGTTTCTTCAGGTGTGGTTGTAAGGAACATATTGCAAAGAAGTGTGACACTTCAAAGCATTTGGTGGAATTGTACCAACAGTCACTTGGAAAGGGCAAGAAGGCTCAGGGGAACCAGTATGAAGCACACTTCACTAGAAATGAAGATGGCACCCCTACGGTTGATGGTTCTCGAGATGATTCTCTGAACATGGACAACCAGGAGCAGAATCAGCAAGTGGAAGATCCAATACTAGATGTCGATGACATGCTAGTGGAATTTGGTTCTACTGACATATATGGAGACCAGATTTAGTCTCATTTGTCTAAGTATTGTAATGATGTTATTAGACATATTACATGTGTTGTAAAATAAGTTATGTCCTTAGACATAATGTGTTTGCTATGTCGTGTGACATAGGGCTTGTAATAAGTACAAGACATATATAGTTTGTAATGTATGTACTGATTCTATAAGAGTTTGATTATATACTGAACTTTGTTCTTTTACTCTATAGAACTTCAAGGAATAATACAATGGATGAGGAAATGTGTTTAGTGGATAGTGCATCTACTAACACAATACTTAGGGAGATGAAGTATTTCCGAACACTCAAGAAGAGTAATGGAAGTGTCATGACAATTGCTGGTCGAGACACGGTAATTGTTGGTTCTGGTCAAGCTACAATTACACTCCCTATGGGTACTAAATTGGTAATCCCGGATGCTCTACTGTATCCAGATTCTACTCGTACCTTGCTGAGTTTTAAGGATATCCGCAAAAATGGTTTCCATGTGGAAACTTATGATGAGGGTGGGGCTGAATGCCTACTCATAACTCAGCAAAAGGGATTTCGAAAGGAAGTCCTTGAGAATTTGCCTTCTCTATCTTCTGGATTGTATTATACATACATTAAACCAGAGACGCATATGGCGTACAAGATAGTTTTTCAGAATCTTGATAAGTTCAAGATTTGGCATGGTCGCCTGGGACATCCTGCTATCGAGATGATGCAAAAAATTATTGATGGTTCTGTTGGACACAACATAACGGATAGAAAGTTCCCAAAATCATCGGATTTTGTATGCACAGCATGTGCAACTGGAAAATTGATCACAAGGCCATCTTATGTGAAATTAAAGGATGAGCCACTCAATTTCCTTGAACGCATTCAAGGAGACATTTGTGGTCCAATACAACCGTTATCTGGACCATTCAGATATTTCATGGTCCTAATTGATGCATCAACGAGATGGTCAAATGTGTGTCTACTATCAACAAGGAACCATGCCTTTGTAAAGCTAATTGCTCAGATCATTAAATTGAGAGCAAATCATCCTGAGCATAGGATAAAAACCATCAGAATGGATAATGCCGTGGAATTCAGTTCTCGAGCATTTAATGATTACTGCCTAGCTTTGGGCATTTCTGTGGAGCACTCAGTACCTTATGTACATACCCAGAATGGTCTTGCGGAATCATTTATCAAGAGGATCAAGTTGATAGCAAGACCGCTCCTGCAGAATAGTAATCTTCCAGCTTCATGTTGGGGTCATGCAGTTTTACATGTTGTAGAATTGATACAAATTCGACCAACTGCATATCATACGGTCTCCCCGTTGCAGTTAGTACGTGGAAACCAGCCAAGTATTTCCCATCTGCGGCAATTCGGTTGCGCGGTATATGTACCGATCTCACCACCGCAGCGTACATCAATGGGCCCTCATAGACGAATGGGGATCTATGTGGGGTACAATTCTCCGTCAATCATTAAGTACCTGGAACCCCTGACAGGGGATTTATTTACAGCTCGGTACGCTGATTGCATTTTTGATGAGGACAATTTCCCGGCATTAGGGGGAGAGAATAACCACAAAGAATGCCGTGAAATAGATTGGGATGTGAAAGGCATCTAGTCCTTAGATCCACGTACGAATGAATCTGAACTGGAGGTTCAGAAGATTATAAATTTGCAAAATATTGCAAATAATCTGCCAGATGCATTTACTGATTATAAAGGTGTCACAAAATCAAATGTTCCCGCTATGAATGTGCCAGAGAGAGTGGATGTGACCCATAGATCTACTCAGCCACCCAAGAGGGGGAGGAATCTGGACACAAAGGACAAAGCTTTGCAGAAGCGTCCAAGGGGAATGAGGAATCCTCAAAAAGTAAATGCAAGTCAACAAGATGTTGATATTCAACCTAGGGTTGAAGGACACCTGAAGGATGTTGGACATCCAGAACCCAACACGAGTGTGCACACAAATTTTGGTGTTGGGACATCGGAAGACCTTGATCCAATTGTTGAGGGAAATCATGAAGGATCAAAAGGTATTGATGAGATATCCATTAATTATATTGATTCAGGAGAATCATACAAATAGAAAGACTATAGTTGTCGACATTTATTTCGCCTCTAGAATTGCAGAAGGCCTTGATTTGGATCGAGAACCTAAGTCCATGGCGGAGTGCATGAAGCGCTCAGACTGGTCCAAATGGAAGGCAGCAATTGAGGACGAATTGCGCTCGCCCATAAAAAGAGGGGTATTCACTGCAGTAATACCCACTCCTCAGCATGTGTTCCCTGTCGGAGCAAAGTGGGTTTTCGTTCGTAAGAGGAACGAGAACAATGAGGTGGTGAGATATAAGGCGAGGCTTGTAGCACAGGGGTTCACGCAGAGACCCGGCATCGATTATGATGAAACATATTCTCCTGTTATGAGTGGAACAACGTTCCGATATTTAATATCACTGGCAGTGAAAATGAATTTGTCTATCCAACTGATGGATGTTGTGACTGCATATTTATATGGGTCACTGGATTCGGATATTTATATGAAAGTTCATGAGGGAATGAAGCTTCCGAATCCAAAGGCTAATCGCAACATATATTGCGTAAAGCTTCAGAAGTCATTATATGGCTTAAAGCAGTCGGGAAGAATGTGGTATAACCGACTGAGTATATTCCTTCTTCAGAAGGGTTACTCAAACAACAGTGATTGCCCATGTGTGTTTATTAAGAAATCTAAGAATGGATTTTGCATTATTTCTGTGTATGTGGATGATCTAAATATCATTGGGCCTACACAAGAAATACATGAGGCAAGTAATCATCTTAAGACGGAGTTTGAGATGAAAGATATGGGTAAGACTAAATTTTGTTTGGGCTTACAACTTGAACATCTTCCTTCAGGAATACTTGTTCATCAGTCTGCTTATATCCAAAAGATTCTTGAGAAATTTAATATGGATAAAGCATATCCATAGAAAACACCAATGGTTGTTAGATCTCTTGATAGAGATAAAGACCCATTTAGACCTAAGGGTGATGACTGGTGGCTACATCCACGAATCATTCTGAAATTATTGCTTTGTTTGAAGCATCATGTGAATGTGCATGGCTTCGCAGAATGATTAACTTTATTGAAAGTTCAAGTGGGATTAGATCATTGGAATCACCCACTATTATCTATGAAGATAACGCTGCATGTATTACACAGATGCAAACAGGTTATATAAAGAGTAATATTACAAAGCATATTTCTCCTAAGTTATTTTATCCCCATGAGTTACAGGAAACTGGGGAGATAAATATTTTGCAAACGAAGTCATGTGACAATCTTGCCGATTTGTTTATAAAGTCATTACCAAGTTCTTTATTTGAGAAGTACATCAATGGAATTGGTATGAAACGGCTTCGGGATTTGCAAAGTTCAGGGGGAGTGTCTCCCTGAATGATAATCCGTTTGTAATCCTTGGATCTTTAATATTGCACTCTTTTCCTTTATAAGTTTTCCTAAATGGTTTCTTATGGGAGGTTTTTAATGAGGCAATAGTAATGCAGGCATTGTGATATGTCGGTTTCTCCTTATTTTCCCACTGGGTTTTTGGAAGGAGTTTTTGATGGCGTATTGTACATATCTCCTCATATTTTTCCTACAGGGTTTTTGGAGGAGATTAATCGTAATGATGATGATCAAGATGTTGATGATGATGTTTACAAGAATAATTGAAGCAGAGATTAGGGGGAATGTTAGGATTAATTAATTAGTTTAATTAATGGAAATCCCTGCTTAGCAAAACCGATGTACGGTTTCTCTCCCGATGGGTCACGTCCTATTGTAACGGACGCGTTCTTTCGATCCATCTCTTGTAAGGGTTGCGCCTGTGCGACCCGTCCCTTTCAAAGATATAAATATGTACATCATCGCCATTCATCAATAGTGATTGACTACTGTTCATTCGCACAGTTTCTTTACATATACAATAAGAAATGAAAAGATGTGACGAGAGGGGTGGGCGTTCGGTTCCCCCGGACCGAACGGTTCGGTGCTTCGGTGTTTTGATTTTCTCGGTTCCTATAAAACGTGGACCGATCGGTCTCTAGCAATAAACAAAACCGAGCCTCTCATGCCCCGATCGATCGGTTCGGTACTCGGTTTTGCACCGAACAGGCTGAACAGTTGGCGGGATGGGGATGGAATAGCTGCTGTACTTGTTTGTCTCGGCTGGGCTAGATAACAACACGTGTTATGCTCATGAGGTGAGCGAGACAACAGGCAACAACAAACAGTACCTAGGTTCACTAAAAAAAACTGGCGGGCGTCCTGTACATGTGACGAGAATCAGGGGACCAGCCGGCCAGCCTACGGCACTGTTTTCCACTCATCTTATATACTTAAGAAGTTCACCTTCATTATTTGATTTATCTCAACATGTAGCATAGACACCTCAACATCCAATTACATCCAGCCACATCACATCTCATGCAATCCCACTCAAGCCCACCTCCGCAGGTCTCATCAAATCAATGACTACATTTTTTTAGAATCAATCAATGACTATACATTAGCGTCCTGTCACCAATGTACAGAACCGACTGTACAGCTGCCGTCTCTCCGTTTCCACTTCCACGGATTCCTCCTTAAAGAAACCACAAAGCGATTGGAAAGACAACACAACACTTCCACTTCCATTCCCACTCCCACAGACTCCTCTCCCAGAAAAAGGAACACGACTTTTCTTTTCCTGGATATACAACAGGGTGCGGTGGCTGGAAGTAGATCGCTCGGTCAGGGCCGTCAGGCCGCTCCTCCGGCACGACAGGCGGTGCTTCTCGCCTCCGCGGCTCTCCCGGATACTCTACTGTATGTTCCCCTTGCCAGTTCAGTGCCCTACGTCCCCTGTTCCTCCCCTTCTGTGCCTGTTACATTCCGGCTGAGGTAGCTCCGGCGCTCCTTCGCCCTGAGGAAGTCGGTGACGGCCTGTTCCTGTAGAATCAGACCGGCTGCTGGTGAGTAACCAATCTG
Organism: Triticum urartu; assembly: GCF_056163025.1. Classification (NCBI taxonomy): domain Eukaryota; kingdom Viridiplantae; phylum Streptophyta; class Magnoliopsida; order Poales; family Poaceae; genus Triticum; species Triticum urartu. Next base: position 26,971,051 of record NC_141877.1, on the reverse strand, counting down.
AAGTTAGACTTCTTTTCTTCCTGAAAGGGCGCCAGGGCCTCAACCATGGGGTAGACGTTTATTTCCTGCCTCGAAGGAACGCTCGATATATTGGAGTGCACCGGGTCAACAAGTCATTGAATTTTAAATCGGTTTCCTTTCCATCTTGGAAGGAACGGATTAGTGCGACGCTGGGCAGGGCCTCAGCCGTGGCTTGGAATTTTTTTTTTTGGCCTGGAAAAATGAACGCCCTACAGGAGTCCTTTTCTCTGATTTAGAACAGTGATGTTTCTAACAGCATACAAGTTTTTAAATTGCTCCATCGAACAGGATAGTATACAAGTGTTCTTCCCAACAGGTTATTAGTATGTAAGCGCCGCAACTTCTATCCATCAATTGATATGCCTTTGCAAAGTTTATGACTGATATAGAATAGACGCACCATAATTCAATATCTACATATCTTAAATATGTTAGTACTTTACCTGCTATTTTCTTTGCGACGCAGATATAAGTAGATTCCTATTAACTGATTCGTAAAATGATTTGCTGATGTGACCAAGTAAGTTATTGCATGTAGTATATCTGCTTCTTTTTCGCTGCCCTAAGAGATCTTGATTAGGCATTTGTATAAAAAAATATGCATGTTACATCCTGCCCTTTGGGAAAAGGTATAATAAATTATTATCTATGTGATTTTATTTTCTTCATTCGGTTCATCTATTAGCAATATGAACCCTATTCTCCCTTAGGCAAATTTCTTACACTCGTTTACTCCTTGCAGAATGTGTCAAAAGAGACCAAAATATACACTGGGTTGTTGCTCATCCAAGAAGAACTGGTTGATGAAGCTGAGGTCATCTTTGAATTTTATTGATTGTATTCTGTCAGCACTTTATATTGTTTAATGTTCACATCTTATAATTTCTTGATCTCCTGTTGGTTTCACAACTAACTTAAGATTATCCCCTATCCATGCATAGGGAATACTTCTGATTTGCCCAAGCACTTCGGATGCAATTTATACTGATGGCCATGGATAGTCATCATGCCTAATGTGACGAAGCTCTCATCCATCATTTGTTTGTGAGACAGCATAACTAAGGTGGTAATTATTTTTTCAGAGTGATTATTTAGTGAGTGCAGCTTTTTGGTTGCTTTAGGATACCTTATGTTTCACAATCAATACAAGTTTTACTTAAATGTTACACTTAGTTTTGTCATAATATCTCCATAGGATATACTCCCTCAGTCTCAAAATGATTTAATATAGAGTTAGTTGAACTACTAAATCAGCGGCACTTATTTTGGGACGGATGGAGTATATGATTGTGGTTATTAGGTACATTCCACATTTTCTGTCATATATAGTTGCGATTTAAAGATAGTCATTTTATCGTTAATGTAACTCCAAATTAATTGTGGTGGTTATTTGTATTGGTTCCAAGTTTCTAACAGAAATAGCTCCCTTTTATATATAACTTCTGTAGATAACATGTAACTTTCACGTTGGTGAGGTTAGTTCTTGATATACGGAGTGGTAAAGATCAAGTTAACCGAATATGATCTAAATATATTGCAACCGGTTCCCGCTGCAACGCGCGGGGTATCATCTAGTCACATTAACGCGCCATCCCATCAATGCAATTGATTTTTTGTTTGTTGGCTGGCAACACAGAGGGAACTAATTTATGGAAGAGCTTTGCTACACGTACAGGATGTTACCGGGATGAGGGGTTTACAGGGTGTTGTGGCGGTTTTTAATTGGTCATTAGTAGAGGCACGGGCCCATTCCCGTTGAAATCAGGGGATGTGTTTAGAAAGTTTGGAAGGAGCCTGTAGAAACCTGTAAAAGCATGTATGTCTAGCATTTCTGTTTATGGAAGACGCACGAGCCAGTTAGTGGTGGGCCTCGGTGCTTCGGTCAATTCGGTTGCCTGACTGTGCAGACCGAAATCACCGAACTAAATTCGGTTTCTCATAATAGCTAACCGAGCGTAGTACCGAACTGATCGGTTTCGGTCACTTCGGCTTTGGTTCAGGTTAAATCAGTTCGGTTGTTCGGTTTTCGGGTTATATGCCCACCCCACGAGATTGAGTAAGAGGAGATAGTTTTTGTTGTTTCCAATAAATGTATAGTGGAATTGCATTGCCTTCGAAGGGAAGCAACATAGGAAATTAGATTAGTACCTATATGCGTGGAAGCATATAAAAAAACTTGATTTACGAGAGCTAAAAAAAGTGCAAATAGGACATGTGACGAGCAGAGAAGATGATAGATGTTTAAGTACGAACCATTGAGGTAAAGTGCCTTGAAATTTATTGACGGAAAGGCACACCCCATGAATGTGGAGTGGAAGGGAGAGAGACATGTAGAAGTCTATGGTTTTACATGGCAGACACATATACATATGTATATTGAGACAAACACACACATATGAGTACCATTTATATTTTTCTTTAGTTAGAGCATCTCCAATAGCTTGTCTATATGAATGTCTATACTCGTTTTTCACGACGTGAGCCCAAAACAGGCGTCCAACAGCTTGTCTATATGATCATCCAAATATACACATCCTCTAAATCGGTCTCGACAATGTCCATGCCTGGACAATGTGAAGGCGTTGTCTAAACTCAGCTGCAGTCATGATTTCTTCCTCTCCCCAGAGACGGCCCACCTGTCATGATCCCTGTATATAGACGTTCTGATGCAAAACTGAATGTGTATATGAGGGAATTTTTTTAGACCATTATCTATATGAATATATAGACATCCAAATATACACATGCTATTGGAGATACTATTAGAGAGATCTCTGGCTACTATCCAATTCACTAAAACGGAAAGACCTTCAGGCGAGATTAAACAATCATATTCCTCAATCATCATTTTTTAGCACTAAACATTTGTACGTACATTTTGATTTTTTAATTGCATGCCCCTCCAATTCGTATATGGCTCTTACAAGATGAATTTTATTAAAAACCAGATAAATAAATTTTACTCACTCTGTTCCTAAATTTAAGTCTTTTTAGAGATTCCAATATAGACTACATACGGATGCATATAGACATATTTTGAAGTGTAGATTCACTCATTTTGTTCCGTATGTGGTCCATATTGAAGTATCTAAAAATAATTATATTTAGGAACGAAAAAACAAGAGACAAAAAAGTCACTGCGGTTTATCCACATAGGTCAAAATGTATGGTCCATCGATTTTGATTTTGCTGGACGAGATTAAATAAAATCTAAAACTTATGAAGAAAATTAACATGTACACATATTCCACACTGTGTGCATCGCTTGATGCAGAGGCCAGGGTAATCCTCCTTTACAAAAAAAGGAACATACAACACGTAAAGTTTCGTTGCTAACATGGCCCATTATTATATTACAAAAAGGAAAATTTGTGCCAAATTTAGATTCAATGTGTGCCGCAAGTTAAAAAAAAAGATGAGACGTACACCATAAGGATTCATCAATCACGTGTACATGTACGGGAAAGTAGCACCTTTCTATTGTCAAAAGAAGAACTAGCATGAGGAGGGAGAGAGAGATGTTAATAGAAAGTTTCCTCTCGAAATGTTACTAAGTTACTAAGTTTTCTCTCGAAACGTTACTAAGTTACAAAGTTACTAAGTTAAAATGATGTTAATAAAAAGTTTTCTCTCGAAACGTTAATAAATTGCTAAGTTAAAATGTTCATATATAATCGAAACATATCAAGTGTTGTATTTTCTCTCGAAACTTATCCCCGGTAACTTCGACATAAGTGTTGTAACTAAAATTGGCCGATAGTAAACCTAAAATCGTTACCCCACGAGTATGTAATCTAAGCGGAATATATTTCGGACAATGAACACATGTTTATATTTTCTTAATAATAAATTATTAAAAAGGCATTTTTTATCTCGGACGAACATGCCTTAAGTATATGAATATCTAAAATTATATTTTGTTGTCCAACAAACTCCATTTGAAATCCTTAACAGCTAAGTCATGAATAAAATACATCTTTTTAATATCACATTATGAGTACAAAAAATATGACTCTTTATAGTTATGAATTTTTAGTAAGAACTACAATCAGTAAGCTATTTCATGTGTACTCCACCGTGTGAAATGACTAAGCAGCAGATGTCAGCGTATTATTTGTATATGTATGTCTTGAGATTAAATAATTAATATTATATGCATGAAATTTCAAATGAGAAATACATGAAATTTATCTATATGCTTTTTCATAGATTTCTATAGCAAATCCATAAATTTCTAAAATCTTGAATACTTTTATGCGGAAATCGTGATTTTTGTTCCTTAACAACAAATACATAGCGACGGATGCAAAAACATCAACGCCCTAAAAGGTATGCTAAAGCATTTGTTGCTTCTATCCACACAAAATAAATCATATAACCCATACTTGATGTGTGTCAACATAAAAATGTTTTGATAACAGATCAAAGAGGGGACGTGAGTAGATTATAGACGAGCATGAGCATTCATGAATTATTGTCATACTTTTTTTCGCAGATGGATTATTGTCATACCTGGAGCTCAAAGGACTTGGTGAGGCCGAGAGGAGCTACTCTGAGAAGAACTAAATAGTATATGCATGTACAAATTCAAATACAACATGGGTAAGAAGAACATGTTATGTATAAGAGTATCACAGGGCAATAAGGACTATGTCCTTACAATAGCAATAAATGTAGAAACAGCAAATCATGTTGAGTACATAACTAATTATTTGTGTCATGCTAAATATCATAGGTTTATGGAAACGACATTGGCATTAGCGGATAAACTGAATATATGATGAATTAAGTGAGGGAGAATTAATGTTTATAAAAGCTAATTTTCTTTTCAAGATTTTTGCCAATACATGTAAAAATGTACATAGATTAATTCTAGCCGCGCAAATGCGCGGGTCACACTGCTAGTTGGCATGAAAAGGAGGATGCTTCAAGATTGATCGGAGAAGGAGAGCAAGACCCTTCAAGGTTTAGCACTATAGGTCAGATAGACAAGTGATCGACTATTCACGCACTCTAAAAAGAACATAAGTAAATTTCGTGCATTGAAGGTTTAAATGTTCTATATATTTCCCTCTCATATATGTTCCATACATGCGAGCTAGATGGTAGGTTAGCCATAAAAAGAAGTGGAATACAACTAGCATTGATATGTACCTTCTTTGCTCCATATTTAGTGTCAAAACTCTATAGAACCCATATAAATTTCTTGTGTGCATACAAAATATCTTATTTGAGTAAATCTAGTAGAATCCTCGATTCCACGACTCGATCTTACAACTCGATTCTGTCTGAGGAAAACTGATCTGACTTCGAATCCCGACTCTGACTACCCCTTGGAGATATCGAAAGATAATATTGAGCCCCAACCAATTATGTGTGGTGGGTCCAATGGCACTAGGATATGGAACTCTATGTCCCAATATCGCATTCCCATCAACTCACTGTTAGTATGGCTTCAAAGACCAAATTTGGCTTGTATGAATGGTTAGTCATGCCTATGGGCTTATCTGAAGCACCTAGCACTTTCATGCGTGTGATGCATTAAGTTCTTCCAAATACATTTGCATGTGTGTTGTGGTCTACTTTGATGACATACTTGTGTTTAGCAAATCTCTTAAAGATCATGTCATCCATCTTAGGGACGTCTTGCAAGTTCTTAGAAGCGACCGACTTTATGCTAACATGGAAAATGCATAATTGGTGGTGATAAGCTTGTTTTATTGGGCTTTGTTATGTCTTCTAAAGGGTGTTCATGTTGATGAGTCTAAAATTGATGCAATTAAAACTTGGCCACAACCAACCAACTTGTAATAGGTGTGTCATTTCCTTGGCCTAGCCGGCTTCTATAATCGATTTGTTAAGGACTTTAGCACTATTGCATCACCATTACATGCTTTGAGTAAGAAGAATGTGTCCTTTGTTTGGGGACCCTCTAAGCTACCACATTTTATGAGCTTAAGAATTTGCTTACACGTGCTCATTTGCTTGCATTATCCAATTTTGATAAAACTTTTAAGGTACATTGAGGCGCTAGTGGTAATGGCATAGGTGGTGTGATGATGCAAGAGAAGCGACCCATTGCATATTTTAGCGAAAAAAAATCCGGCGCACAACTTAACGACCCCATTTATGACAAAGAGTTGTATGCTTTGGTGAGAGTTTTGCATGTTTGGGAGCATTATCTTCAACCTCATGAATTTTTTCTTCGCATGGATCATGACACACTTAAGTATCTTAAGGGTCAAACTAAGTTGAATAAATGACATGCCAAATGGAGTGAGTTCATTGAGTCATTTACTTATGTGATCAAGTACATCAAGGGTAAGGAAAATGTTGTGGCGGAAGCTCTATCCCGCAAATGCATGCTCGTAACTCAACTAGAATTGAATGTCAATGGATTTGAGCACATTAAAAACTTGTATGAGAATGATACTTCATTTTTTATTCCTTATGCCAAATGCTTAACACATACATCTTGGGAGCGATATTATATTAAGGATGGTTATCTAATGCGAGCTAACAAGCTTTGTATCCCTGTGTCTTCTCTTCGTTTGTTGCTTTTGCAAGAGGACCACAGTGGAAGACTTATGGGACACTTTGGACACGACAAGACATTCGCTACGCTCTCCAAGAACTACTTTTGGCCCAAGATGTTTCGCGACGTCTCACGCTACACCAACTGGTGCTCTACATGCTGCAAAGTTAAGAGGGTGCTTGGATACGTTTTAGTCCCATGACTAAAAGTAGTGGGACTAAAACTTGCTAGCGTCACCCATGCTTGGATCCAAATACTAAAGAGACTAAAATCAAGTTATTGAGCATTTATTATCCTCCAAACCCTCCAATCGAGAACTCGCATGTGTTAAAGGAGAGGAATTAAATGAGGAGAGAGAGGGCTAATACATATTTTAGTAGGTTTCCTATGACTAAAAAATTTTAGCCTCAAGACTAGTCCTAGCCTCTCTTTAGTCAGGGGTGCTTGGAACTTTAGCCTCTAAAAGAGACTATTTTTAGTCAGACTAAAAATAGTCCCTTGGATCCAAGCACCCTCTAAGTCGAAAGCTCAATCCCATGGTCTCTATATGCCACTTCCTATTTTGTATCGCCCATGGGAAGATATTAGTATGGACTTTGTGCTCGGTTTTCCTGGGACACAAAATGGAAAATATTCGGTATTTGTTGTTGTGGACCATTTCTCTAAGATGGTACATTTTATTCCATGCAACAAGATAGACGATGCTTCACATGTTGCAAATCTCTTTTGCAGGGAAATCTTGCGTCTACATGGAGTGCCAAAGACTATTGTTTCGGACTGCGATGTCAAGTTCCTTAGCTACTTCTCGAAGACACTATGTGCCAAGCTCGGAATCAACCTACTCTTCTCATCGGCATACCATCCACAAACCGACGGCCAAACGGAGGTCATCAACCAGACGCTATCTACTCTACTCCGCGTGTTGATCAAGAAGAACATCAAGGAATTGGAGGCTAATACGTCTCCAATGTATCTATAATTTATGAAGTATTCATGCCATCTTTAAAACAATTTTGTATGGTTTTGGTATGATTTGAATGGAACTAACCCGGACTAATGAAGTTTTCAATAGAACTACCGTGGTGGTGTTTTTTGTGCAGAAATCAAAGTTCTCCTAATGCAGCGAAACTTTTTGACAATTTTTTTGGAAGAAAAGGGGCAGAAGATTCGTGGGAGGACCAGAAGAGCCACGAGGGCCCCACGAGGCACCTGGGTGAGCCAGCGGGGCATGGCTCGTCCTGCTGGGTTCTGGTCACCTCGAGGCCCATCTTAGCGTGAGACCGACGCCAAAAAATTCTATAAATACAGAAACCCCCAGAAATAACCCTAGATCAGAAGTTACGCTGCCGTAGGCCTATGTAGCCACGAAAAAACAATCTAGACCCTGTTCCGGTACCCTGTCGGAGGGGGAAGTCATCACCGGAGCCCATCTTCATCATCCCGGCAGCCACCATGATGAGGAGGGAGTAGTCCACCCTCGGGCTGAGGGTTTGTACCAGTATCTATGTGTTTAATCGCTCTCTCTCGTGTTCTTGATTTGGCACGATCTTGATGTATCACGAGCTTTGTTAATATAGTCGGGTCATATGGTGTTTCTCCCTCTCTATCTTGTTGTGATGAATTGAGTTTTCCCTTTGAGAGTTCGTTGTTATCGGATTGAATATTGATTTCTACTAGAACTATGTCGGTATTTCCCCAAAGAGGAAGGGATGATGCAGCATAGCAACGGTAGGTATTTCCCTCAGTGATGAGACCAAGGTTATCGAACAACTAGGAGAACCAAGCAACACTACGTAAACAGCACCTGCACAAATAAGAAATACTCGTAACCCACATGTTAAAGGGGTTGTCAATCCCTTTCGGGTAACGGTGCTAGAAATTGGCAAACGAACGTGAGAGAGTTGTAGATATTTGATAGATCGAACGCCAAATAAAATAAAGTGCAGAAAGTTATTTTTGTATTTTTAGTTTAATAGATTTGAAAATAGAAGCAAATAAAATAGATCGCAAAGGCAAATAATATGAGAAAGAGACTCAGGGGCTGTAGATTTCACTAGTGGCTTCTCTCGAGAAAAATAGCAAACGGTGGGTAAACAAATTACTATTGGGCAATTGATAGAACTTAAAATAATCATGACGATATCCAGGCAATGATCATTATATAGGCATCACATCCAAGATTAGTAGACCGACTCCTGCCTGCATCTACTACTATTACTCCACACGTCGACCGCTATCCAGCATGCATCTAGTGTATTAAGTTCATGGAGAAATGGAGTAATGCAATAAGAACGATGACATGATGTAGACAAGATCTATTTATGTAGAAATAGACCCCATCATTTTATCCTTAGTAGCAATGATACATACGTGTTGGTTCCCCTTCTATCACTGGGATCAAGCATCGTAAGATCGAACACACTACAAAGCACCTCTTCCCTTTGCAAGATAAATAGATCAAGTTGGCCAAAAAACCCAAATATCGGAGAAGAAATACGAGGCTATAAGCAATCATGCATATAAGAGATCAAAAGGAGACTCAAATAACTTTCATGGATAAAAAGATAGATCTGATCATAAACTCAAAGTTCATCCGATCCCAACAAACACACCGCAAAAAGAGTTACATCATATGGATCTCCAAGAGACCATTGTATTGAGAATCAAACGAGAGATAGGAAGCCATCTAGCTACTAACTTCAGACCCGAAGGTCTACAAAGAACTACTCACGCATCATCGGGGAGGCACCAATGGACATGATGCACCCCTCCGTGATGGTGTCTAGATTGGATCTGGTGGTTCTGGACTCTGCGGTGGCTGGAATTGATTTTTGCCGAATCCCCTAGGGTTTATGGAATATTGGGGTATTTATAGAGCAAAGAGTCGGTTCCGGGGGCACCCGAGGTGGGCACAACCCACCCGGGCGCGCCTGGGCCTCCAGGAGCTCCTTTGTGGGTTGTGCTCCCCTCAGAGCACCCCCCCCTCCCCAGGCGCTTCTCCGGCCCACTGGATGTCTTCTGGTCCAAAAAAATCCACAAAAAGTTTCGTTGCGTTTGGACTCCGTTTGGTATTGATTTCCTGTGATCTGAAAAAACATGCAGAAAACAACAAGTGGCACTTGGCACTATGTCAATAGGTTAGTACCAAAAATTGATATAAAATGACAATAAAATGATTATAAAACATCCAAGAATGATAATATAACAGCATGGAACAATAAAAAATTATAGATACGTTGGAGACGTATCAAATACTTTTATGGATTTGAGAGCACTTGATGTATATCTTGCTATGAATACTCATGGTGACAATGGGGTATCATATTATTTCACTTGATATGTGTTTTGGCACTCAACTCGTGGATTTGTGAGGTGACAATGGGGTAATCTATGCATAGGGGTTGATGCACGTTTTCGTCCTTATTTCTCGGGTAGAAATCTTGGGGCACTCTTGGAGGTTGTTTGCGTTGGATTGAGTATTTTGAATCTGAAATTGTTTGATGCATATCATATAATCAACTCACGGATACTCGCGGTGAAATTGGAGTATCTAGGTGACATTAGAGTTGGTTGATGTGTATCATATGGTGTTATTTTAGTACGGACTCTTAGATGGATCAGTCGGAAAGGATAACTTGGTGTTATTTTACTACGAACTCTTGGATAGATCGATCGCAAAAGAATAACTTTGAGGTGGTTTCGTACCCTACAAACAATGTCATCTTATGCTCTCTGCTAGATAAAAACTTTGGAGTGATTCTTCATCGCACGTTGAGGGATGGTTATATGATCCAATTGTATTAGCATTGTTGAGAGATTGCACTAGCGAAAGTACGAACCCTAGGTCTCATTTTCAAGCATTGTAATACCATTTGTGCTCACTTTTGTTACTTGCTACCTTGCTGTTTTTTATTGTTACTATTACAAAAATCAATATCTACTATCATTACTACACTTGTATCACCATCTCAGACCTATACAAATTACCATTATATTTGGTGTGTTGGAGACACTAGAGACTCTTTGTTATTTGGTTGTGGGGTTATTTGAGAGAGACCATCTTCATCCTACGCCTCCCACAGGTTGATAAACCTTAGGTCATCCACTTGAGGGAAATTTGCTACTGTCCTATAAAACTCTGTGCTTGGAGGCCCAACACGAGTCTACAAGAACAAGTTGTATAGTAGAAATCAGAGGAATGTTTACCCATCACCGAGTACGCCGACAATCGAACATGACACTCTACTACCGGCAAGTCCCCCTTCGAGGTCATCTCCCATTAGACATTCTACCACTACCTCTCCAAGAGCCCAGCTGCATGGACGCGAGCGCAAGAGCAAGCTACCTCAAGAAGGTGCATGAGGATACAAGGCACGCCATCGAGTGCCAAGTACACCGTCTCACGACCAAGATCAACATCAACAGGCAACCCATGGTATTCAACCCCGGAGATCTTGTGTGGATACACCTTCACAAGGATCGCTTCCCCAATGAGCGCATGTCCAAACTACTACCACGAGCTTATGGACCCTTCAAGGTGATAGCACGCTACAACGACAACGCATACAAGATTGACATCCCACGCGACAAGTGCAATGTGAGTGACATCTTCACCGTCATGGACCTATCTCCTTTCCATGCTGATGAGGATTTCGATCCAAAGTCAGATCTTTCCCGGGGGAGAGATGATACGGAGCATCCCAAGGTCATCCCCATGGACCTACATTTGTCTCCCCAAGTTTCAAGTGGACCGACGACACATGTGTTGGAAATATATATGCCCTAGAGGCAATAATAAAATGGTTATTATTATATTTCCTTGTTCATGATAATTGTCTATTGTTCATGCTATGATTGTATTAACCGGAAACCGTAATACATGTGTGAATACATAGACCACAACATGTCCCTAGTGAGCCTCTAGTTGACTAGCTCATTGATCAATAGATGGTTGTGGTTTCCTGACCATGGACATTGGATGTCGTTGATAACGGGATCACATCATTAGGAGAATGATGTGGTGGACAAGACCCAATCCTAAGCACAGCACAAGATCATGTAGTTCATTTGCTAGAACTTTTCTAGTGTCAAGTATCTTTTCCTTAGACCATGAGATTGTGCAACTCCCGGATACCGTAGGAGTGATTTGGGTGTATCAAATGTCACAACGTAACTGGGTGACCATAAAGGTGCACTACATGTATCTCCGAAAGTGTCTGTTGGGTTGGCACCAATCGAGACTGGTATTTGTCACTCCGTATGACGGAGAGGTATCTCTGGTCACACTCGGTAATGCATCATTGTCGGTGTCAAAACCGGCGGATCTCGGGTAGGGGGTCCCACTACTAGGAAAAGGCCTACTAATGGCGCACCTAATTTGGCCATTAATGGCGCATTAGTGGTGCGCCATTAGTGCCACGCCATTAGTATATTTTACTAATGGCGCACCTCAGATGCGCCATTAGTATATACAACAATGCGCCATTAGTATGCCTCCCAGGAGGCCATGTATACCCAGGTGCTTTGGCATACTAATGGCGCACAACAACAAGATGCGCCATTAGTAACTTCGGCATACTAATGGCGCACTGTTTAATGATGCGCCATTAGTATCCTTTGGCATACTAATGGCGCACTGTGATGTGATGCGCCATTAGTATGAATATTAGGTTTTTTTATTTTTTTATTTTCTGTTTTTTGCACAGGTTACAAAATGTATAATTGGACAAAATATAGACAGCACACATCAACAACAGATTCATCGAATACAATAGAAGATTAGTCTCTGAATACAATTCATCATATTAGTCTCCGAATACAATTCATCATATTAGTCTCCGAATTGAAAAGACCGAACAAAGATAGAACATTATATTACAAGTCTCGAGACCACGAGTAGGGAGTTTGTCTTCACATTACAAGTCGATATCGATCATCTAAACTACCATCACATAGAAGAGAGTTGCGGTCATCACGATGAGCATCATCACGATGAAACTCGTCTTCATCCGGTTCCTCCAGCGCTCCCTCCCCTCTCCCGCTAGATAGCGGGCGTATCTAGATTCGGCCTCGGCCCTAGTGGTGTACCCTTTGTAACTGTTACCGCTGAATCGGTGAACCTGTCTCCGACACTCCTCCCAGTCGTCGTAGACTCCGGGAACCTTACCCTTGTACATGACATACGACGGCATCGCTATGCAGTAGCCAAATGAAACGTTAGTACCAATTCACGGACAATACATAAGCAATATATAAGTATGCAACAGAACGATCGGAAGAGAAAAGCAAGACATTAATAGCATCGATTACATCTAAGTTGAACGACTCTCGAAACCAAAGAGACATACTACAAGTTCATTAAAGTTTAATTACAACATGAGCCAATCGATGTTTCAGAACTAGACACAGCATCACTGCTTTCGACTCGACTCAAGGGACCGGAGCGTGGATGAAGCCGCCGTCTATCGTGGGAGTCATGAAATAACGGTCGTCGTCAGCCTGCATTTGTAGCATTGTGTCGATGTCACTGTTGGACGGTTGATTTCTGAGGTAGAACTGCCCCGAGGTACGAAGGACATCTTGATAGATGATTTCCGCAAACTCCGACTGGATGCGAAAGAATTCTTTTCTGATGTCCGCGTCCTGGATTGCCGACACGCTCGCGGCCCAATCTTTGAGTTTACTCGGTAGCAGAAGTTGATGATGGTCCCGTACGATCGCCCGCATGTGATGGATGGCGTAGTAGGCACCCTTCTGACCGCCAGGCGGCTGCTTGACGCAGCAGAACATCGTATTGTGGGAGAACACGTGCTTGCCGTACTTACGAATAGGCCTGGTGAAGGTGCCTCCAGATTTGACGTAGCCGGGGAGAACATCATCAAGAACCTTCTTGACATTTGTGTAGTCTACGTTCGACTGACGGTCCGGGTCGAAATACGTGGCCATGGAATATTTGGGGCTTAGGAGGATGAGCGTGCAATGTGTGTCACTGCAGAAAACACGGAATGTTAAAAGAAAAATGATCGAAATCTAAGAATTCATATGTTACGGGGCGGTTGAGGGGAGGACTTACTCGGGAAAGTAAGGCACGAGGAAGTTATCCTTATCTTGGTTTGCCAGAATGACGCCTTCGAGGTAAGAAGTCGCGACTTGCCGGTCCCCAGCGCCGCCCAAGATCTTGGCACGCATGTAGAAGGGGTCGACTATCATGATGTCCGGGGTCTTGTCGCGAATGATCCGCATCTCCATACTCAGCGAAAATAGCCAAACGAAGGTGTAGTGCAGCGGATGAAGGTTCAACATAGCGTGGATGTCATCAAACCGCAGGACGATCGTACCCCCGATGGAGTTATCCACAAAGCCCTTGCCCTCTGGCACCTTGGCCGTGAAAACCGGGTATGCCACATCCTTCTCTCCGAGACGCCGCTTCTCCAAAGAAAGAACACTGTCATGCAGACTCCGCATAGCACCGGTTGCAGCATCGAGCATATTTCTCGGTAGCATCGGCCTACCCGCCACATGCACCCTCCTCGAGATATCCTCAGGTGAAGGTGGCCCGTCCTGAGCCCGGATCGTACTCGGTGCCGGCTGGCCCGCACCCTTGTTAGTCTTTCTTTTGCGTGCCTTCTTCTTCTCCTGTAATGGGACCGAGTTCTGCTCACAGACCGCCTTCTTGAGTGTGTTGGGGCTGATAATATTTCGCACCTCGCCTATCTGAGGCTCGGTGAAGTCGGCAGCTGGAGGCGTCTCCTGAGAGCTAAACGAAAGACGACGCCTGTTGCAACTTGGCTTCTCCGCGGTACTAGCTAGATCGCGCACATCTTTTGTTGGGTTGGGTTCTTGAGAAGGAGGCCCCATGAAGTCGCCACCGTACCCATGATCGGCAAAGTACTGATCGACGTTGGCAAATGTATCGTCATCGTCGTCGTTCTGATCCTGTGCCATATGCATGTTTGGATCCAGTGGCATAGGGATGTTCGGCACCATTGCGGCGGTCTTGCCATGGGGCCGACTTGGCGCCAGTACGACTGGCGGTGTTGTCTTTGGGGTGGTGTCCCCCGCCCCCAAACGAATCTGGCTCTTCGGCCAAAGCAGGGGCCAGCTCAGGCAGGCGCTGAGGGTCATCACGTCATCATCGTCGGCCCCGACGGGTCGAATCGGAGGTAACAACTCGTCGCAGCCTGGCAGCACCCGAACCAGTTGAACCCTAAACAAGTTGGGTGGCATCTGGGTACCGTGGAACAAGGGGTTGCCCGGTTGAACGATTTTGCCCTTGGCGACATCGACCAACTCATTGTTCACGAAGTGCAGGAGAGTGCACGGAACGTCGGCGGCGCCCTGCGAAAACATGTAGGGCGTCAGGGATGCCCAGTCAAAGGCAAGGAGATGAATTCCTCGGCCGAGAGAGGCTTAATTAGTTACCGTGATGATGGCGTCGAGCTCGGCTAATGTCGAGGCACCGCCAACGGCGGGCGTGCAGTTGACGGAGGGGCCGCTTGCTGCAGAGGTGCCGGCCGGTGTACACCCGGGTGCATTAAGCTCCCGTGCCGGCGTCGGAGACACCAATGGCCCCGCCATCGCGTTCTGCGAGTTGCTGGCCGTGAAGCTAGGAATCGGGGGCGGCCCCTGTTGGCCGCCCGCAATCCACGCACTAATCCCCTGGATCAAGGTAGGCACAATGGCGGTGATCGTCCTTCCAAGTTGTTGTTCCACTTGCTCTTGGACAATCTCCGGAATCCGCGCCACCTGTGCCCTGAGTTCTTGAACCTCGCGCACCTAGCTTTC
This sequence comes from Triticum urartu, assembly GCF_056163025.1. NCBI lineage: Eukaryota > Viridiplantae > Streptophyta > Magnoliopsida > Poales > Poaceae > Triticum > Triticum urartu. Next base: position 26,955,711 of record NC_141877.1, on the reverse strand, counting down.
TGAGCTGGTCTTTTTCTCCTTTCGCCCACCAATGTTATAGTATGACGACCATTTTGTCGACAAGCCTTTGCTGGCCACACGACCAGCTGACGTCGGCTTACTGAGCTTATCCTTGTTCTTCATTACATTCAACGCCCTATTTAGAGTGGTGTCCCAAGGGTTGCTCTTAGTCGACCCCGCGCTACTGCTTTCAGTCGCCTGCGGAAGGAATGTGAACCATTTAGAAATTTGGCTTCATTAATTAGAATGCAACCATATGGAGCTAATTACACAGGGGTGTATTCCTTACCAGAACAAGCTCAAGCGCCCTGGTCTTCGGATCCGTGGTAAGCTCCTTTGTTTTCGGGTCCTTCTTGTACCGGGCCCTGACAAAGTTCCTGGTCTGCTTGTCACCGTATTTATCGAAGAGGGGCGGTAGGCCTTGCTCGGCACGGTCCGCCTCCTCCTTGTCCCATATAGGCTCCGCCACTCTGTAACCGCCGGGACCGAGTGTGTGTTCCCCTAAGTTCAGCTCCCGCATTTCTTTCCCCCACTTACTTGATTCGGAGTTTGCGGTGCTCGAGCAATTGATCTTGAAGTCGTTGTAGTCATCTTCGGTGATCGAAGGATTTTTCTCCTTGATCTTCTCATAACTCTCACCTTTCTAGATCATTCTCTTCACATTGCTTTTCCAAGTAGACAGGGCCTTGCTCATCTTCGTGAGGGCAGCATTGTTCACTTTACTCCCTTTGAGGCTTTTGTTTTCAAATTCAGCGGGGAACTTGTATCGTTCGTGCAGCTTCGTGAAGAGGAGGTTGCGTAGATTCCCTCGGTCAGGATGCCTCAGGTTCTCGGTGTTGATCGAGACGGTGCTCCGGAGAATGCACCCGAGCTGAAGCGAGTACCCCTTGACTATTCGTTCAGGCGCCGTTGGATTCCCGTCGGAGTCCACTTCAGTAACTTCCTCCTTGAGGGTGTGGAGCACGGTCGGGCGCCGGTCCTTCTGTTGCCTCTTCGGTTGGCTGCCATCTGTGCGTGCGCCGCCATCATCAGTGGTGGCATCCTCGGCGGCACCATCAGTGGTAGCATCAGTGGGGTCATCCTCGGCGGTACCATCAGTAGTCTCAGGATCGGTGGGGAAGGCGGCGTCCTCATACAAGTGAGGTTGTTCCTCCATCTCCTGGGACAGCTCCCAGAATGCCTTGACGCCCGAACCCCCGTCCTCATCGTTGTTGGCCATGTTTCTCTCTAAATAGGAACAAAGTTTGGTCAAAAAGTTGGTTATTGTCAAGGAACAAGATCATGGTCTCATCATTTAGGGTTTGTCGACACCGAGGCATCCTAAAAGCTAAGCTTTTATCATTGAGGGTTTTTCGACGCCGAGGCACCCTAAAAGCCTAAGCTTTCATCATTTCAGTTTTTATCGACACCGAGGCACCCTAAAAGCCATGCATTAGTCACAAGTACGCCGGGGCACTTGATCCTACTTAATTAACTACTAAGATAACCCGGCCCATGCATTAGTCACAAGTACCCCATATGTCCTATTTTTAGCAAAGTCATTCTAAAATTCACGGAAAATTGCAGCATGACCTTTGCTGAAAATAGGACATATGGAGTACCCGAATTTGCCGGAACGGAAGTTAATCGACATTCCAGCAAACTCAAGGGCCTCTCGGGTGGACAAGGCAAAAAAGGCCTCCATCACAACATCAAACTAAGCATGGCAGCAAGACGCTGATGCATCTTCTGTGTCGCCAACTTTCAAAACAGAACCGGAATTCTGTTGATAAATGGAAGCATTTTTATAGTCCCTCGAAACAAAATAATCACAATACAGAAGCACCTAGGTAAGAAGCTGGAAAATAATCACATATCACAGTGCCTATCTGTAGTCAGTCCTACTGACAGCATTTGCAATCCTATCTGTATATCCAAATATCAATCCCCAATTCCAAGAAAACTAAAACCCCATATCACAGCAGCCACCCAACTGAAGCTCCAATAGTACAAAAGCATGATGAACAAATAAAATCAGTTCAGAGGCAGGTTTGCAAAGATCCCCAAATCACCCATTACGCCATTAGAACAACTATTGTGTCGATAGGCATAACTTAGGAAACAACCTACACCATTTCCTAAGGATATGACTAAAATGGCAATATTCTGTTTCACACCATTTCCTAAGGATATGAGTTCAATTCCCATGTATGGCATTGTGTGCCTGTCCAGTATGCTAATGTTACTAATTTTACCTTGCATGTGTGGTGCTGTTTTCCACTCTAGTTCTCTTTCCAGATATGAACATGTGCCACTAGCCATGTGGTAGATAGGCGCCTTTAGGATATGTTGATTACTATTGTTCATATCATGATATAAACTAATGTAGATTCTAGAAGCTGTGCGCAACCAATTCTGCTATACAACTACAGTACCATTCAAAATAGGCATGCACCCCATGGCAATGAAACTCTAAACCGTTATTACTTGAGAAACTAACAGGTCAAACTGTACATTCTTAATTTCTATTTATAGGTTGTTTACTTCTTTAGTAGCATTCAGTAGAAGCATGACTGACATGTGACAACTCTCGATAGCTTGTGAAAAGGTGCATCGTCAACTCATCTATATAATATATCTGAAGAACTCACACGTATAATTAACCCTACTAGACATAGTAAATCTATCTGAATCTTCAGCCCAATTTAAGCAAAGCAGAACACATTGACATGATCCAAATCATCACTTTGAGAAATAACAGCGAATTGACAACTAGGCAGTAGCCTAGTGCCAAGGTTCACAGTGGTGCACCCTGCGTCCAGAGTCCGAATCCCGTCTGGAACGAATTTCTGATGCCTCACTCGGGTGGGCTTCTTCTATAAAAATATGTCCAGGGTGCTAGTGCCCATGGATCTCTTTTTTTTGGAAATAACAGCCATCAAGAAACTCATTACTGTATGGTAATGCTATCCCTAGATAATTCACATTTGCTGTATGAACAAGACCACAAAAGATCCATTCAGTTCTGCCTTGCATGCATGCACAGCACAGCACATCCATACAATACATTCATGTGCGCGCGAGGGGGAGAGGGGGAGAGGAGGAGGGGGAGCTCACTGGGGCCGTAGGGATAGGGCAGTGGGGCGCGGGGAGGATGTCGGGGACGACGACGACGCAGGGGAGGAGGCGACGAGGTCCGCGTGGTGGTGGTGCTCCGGCGACGGTGGTGTGGACGGGGCGGCGTCCGGGCTGCCGGCGACGAGGGCGGCGGGGCGATGGCGTCCAACGAGGTGGGGCGACGGGGAGAGCGGCGCCGACGTCGGGGCCTCAGGCGGCGGTGGTTGGAGACGTCGCGTCGGGGTCGAGGCGGCGTCGGGGCGGCGTCGAGGCGGCGGGGCAGCGGCGTTGGGAGAGGAGAGGGGAAGGGGATCGAGGGCGAGGGCGAGGGAGAGAGAGGGGATAGGTTTGGGCCGGGGTGGAAATATGGATGGGGGCGGCACAATACTAATGGCGCACCACCCCTCGGGGTGCGGGGGGTCGACGGCGGCGGTTGAGTAGGGGAGGGGTGCGGGGGGTCGGCGGCGGCGGTTGAGTAGGGGAATCGAGGGTGCGGGGGGTCGGCGGCGGCGGCCGGTGGACCGGGGGGTGCTCGGCGGCGAGGGGGACCGGATCTGGCGAGGTGGGATAGAGATCGAGATGGAGGGGGATCAAGATCGAGTGTCCATGAAATTTAAAAATATTCATGATAGTCCAAAAAGTGCCCATGAAATACAATCGAGAAATGAAGGCTACGATTTAAATACAATCGATCTTAGCTAGCTATCTGTTCACAATCTTCTTGCCCTTCTTTTTCGCAAATGGAGTTCTTCTGTGGAACGGACGTCCTTTAGGTAGGGTGGTCCTGCTTCTTCTTGTGGTGTATGCTGCTACTTCATCATCGTCGTCATGTTCGATCCTCGGGTCGCCGTACTTGTCGAAGTCTTGCTCATTGGCTACTCCATCCATTCCGATGATATTCCTTTTGCCTCTCCTCACGACAACACGACTGGGCTTTGACGGGTCGGTAATGAAGAAGCATTGGTCCACTTGGGAAGCCAGTACCCATGGCTCATTTTTCGCGGTGACGTTTGCGCCCGCGGTCTTGGATTTGGCTTCAGGTATAACCATGGTGGTAAAATACCGGTCTTCTTTTAGGACGCTCTTGGCCCATCTGACACGGAACATCGGGACCTTCTCTCCAGCGTAGCTCAGCTCCCAAATCTCCTTGATCCTTCCATAGTATCTGTCCTTGTCGTTACCGGTGTAGGATTCCATCGTTACCCCGGAGTTCTGATAACCATCGCTCTTCATGTCCTTGGCCTCGGTGTAGAATGTGTAGCCTTTGATATCGTATGCCTCATAGGTCATCAGGTTGTGCTCGGCGCCCTGTGACAAGGCGAATATGAGTTGTTCTTCCGCGGAAGAATCCTCATGTAAAGGGTACGACAGAAGCTTCTGCTTGAACCAACGCGTGAAACATGAGTTGTGCTCTTTGAGTATATCTCCGTCCGTCCTCTGTTGGCCTCGGTCATTGTATGTCTTCTTAATAAAGGTTTTGTGCTCTACCACCCAAGGATCGACCACGTCTATGTGTTGTAGCGCGACTAGGTTTGCTCTTTCAAAGTCGGCGAGTCGACCCTCCAAGTCGACATGTATTTCGCGGCGACCCTCACGGTGACCCCATCCAGCGAGCCTGCCGAGGTGCCTGTTGACGGGCAGACCAACGGGGTTCTCGATGCCTAAATAATTCGTGCAGTAGGAGATGCACTCTTCGGTCAGAAAGCCCCTGGCTATGCTTCCCTCTGGACATGACATGTTGCGAACGTATCCTTTGATGACACCATTCATCCTTTCGAATGACATCATGCTGTGCAGGAACGTCGGCCTGAGTTGGATGATATCGTCCATGATATGGACCAGCAGATGCACCATAACGTCGAAGAATGCGGTCGGGAAGTACATCTCAAGCTCGCATAGTATCACCACGATCTCTTCCGGTAGCCTTCTGAGTTGCCTCACGCCAACAGACTTCCGAGAGATGATGTCGAAAAATTTGCATAGTCCAAATAGGGTTTCACGGACGTGCGCGTCCATGATCCCACGGATTGCAACTGGAAGTATCTGCGTCATCAGCACGTGACAGTTGTGAGACTTCATCCCACTGAACTTCAGCTTCGCTGGGTCTACGTATCTGCTTATCTTCCCCGCGTAACCGTAAGGAAGTTTTACTCCTACGAGGTAGGTGAAAAACTGCTCGATCTCCTCCTGACTTAGAGTGAAGCACGCGGGAGGGTAGTCATTTCTGATCTTCTTGGCCTTTTTGCCTTTGCGACGACTTTCCGTGTCCTGCTTCGCCTCATCATCATCATCATCATCATCATCATCATCATATATAGCGTGAAGCTCCTGCCTGATGCCCATTGATTTCAAGTCTGCCCTTGCTTTCGGCCCATCTTTGGTCCTCTCTAGCATGTTGAGCAGGGTACCAAGCAGACTCTCGCACACGTTCTTCGTGATATGCATGACATCAAGGCTGTGAGGCACACGGTGGATCTTCCAGTACGGCAAGTCCCAGAAAACAGACCTCGTTTTCCATACCTTCAGCAGCGGCTCTGGCACCTTTTGCTTCTTTCCCGGCTCTGGCGCCTTTTGCTTCTTTCCCGGCAGTGGGCAGTCTTTCCAATTTTTCAACAGCTCGTCTATTTCCTCGCCGCTCCTCGTACGCGAGCGTCCTCGGGGTTCGGTTTCACCATCGAACAGATCCTTGCGTTTTCTCCACGGGTCATCGTCGCGAAGCCACCTTCGATGTCCCATGAACACGGTTTTCGAAGACCCGGGATCTCTATCTAGCTGGCGATACGTTGTGTCATCCATGCACCTGACGCATCCAGAAAATCCGTGGACCACCTGCCCCGCGACATATCCATAACCGAGATAGTCGTGCACCGTCGTGAGCAGCGCGGCTCTCATAGGGAAATATTCTTTCTCTCCGGCGTCCCACGTATTGGCTGGCGTTTTCCACAGCGTGTCAAGCTCCTCTTTCAGCAGCCCCAGATACAGATTGATGTCGTTCCCTGGTTGTTTCGGTCCTTCAATTAGCATACTCATGTGAATGTACTTCCTCTTCATGCACAACCAGGGGGGAAGGTTGTACATCCACACAAACACAGGCCAGGTGCTATGTGTGCTTCTTTGGCTGCCAAACGGATTCACTCCATCGGTGCTCGCGCCCAGCACGATGTTCCTTGGATCGTTCCCAAATTCTGGGTCTTCGAAGTTCAACGCTTGCCACTGGCTCACATCCTTAGGGTGACTCAGCATCTTGTCTTTTTTATCTATCTCCGGATCATTTGCGTCATCTTCTCGCTTCTTCTCCTCCCTATCCGCGTGCCAACGCAGGAGCTTTGCTACCTTAGGGTCCGCGAAATACCGCTGCAGACGGGGAGTGATCGGAAAGTACCACACCACTTTTTGAGGAGCTTTCTTCCTCTTCTTGTATCGAGTGACGCCGCACACCGGACATATGGTAGACTCCGCGTGCTCGTCCCGATAAATGATGCAATTGTTCAAGCACACATGGTATTTCACGTGCGGTAAATCCAGAGGACACACGATTTTCTTCGCCTCCTCCAAACTGGTCGGGCACTTGTTCCCCTTGGGAAGACGTTCGTGCCAGAATGACATGTTCTCGTCGAAGCATGCGTCGGTCATTTTGTGTTTTACCTTCATCTCCAGAGCCATGAGCGTTACTTTCAGGCGGGTATCCTCGGGCCTGCATCCTTCATACAATGGAGTAACCGCGTCTAACTCAAGTTGATCCATCTTGGCTTTCTCTCGGGCGGCAGCTCTTGCGTTATCCGTCTGCTTGAGAAGCAGCTCTTGAATATGAGGGTCCTGCACCCAGCCCATCGATGGTCCAGCGTCGTCTGCTCCGCCGGCATCATCATCTTCATGATCATGCCCGTCGTCTGCTCCGGCATCTTCCTCATCATCATGTCCTGCATCTTCTACATGATGACTGTGTACAGCATCACCGTCGTGATCATCTCCTGGGGATTCTTCGTCTTCTCGCCCGCCCGAGCCGCGGTGGTTGTCTTGCTGCCCTTCCTCATTTCTTGCCCGGCCCCCATGGACGACTTCGTAGTCATCTTCATCACCTTGCCACCGATAGCCATCCATGAAACCACGCAAGAGCAGGTGGTCCCTCACCTGCCGGATTCCGGGTCCGGAATAAGGCTCTTCAGCTTGCATCTTCGACACGAACATCTTATCTCCGTCTCGTTCTTTTGAAGCATCTCGGCCTTCGCGGACCTCAAAAACCTATTCACGATGCCTTCGGTCATCGTGCGGACCATGGTCGCCTGCGGGGTAGAGCAAAACGATATTTTAGAACCAAGAAAAAATTTGGCATGACTTTCCCTAAAAATAGGACCAAAAAGAATGCTTAATGCCAAAATTCTTGCCGAAACGGAAATGAATCAACATTCCGGCAAAATATTGGCAACTATCGCATTTCAAATACCGGTACACCTCCAAACACAAACACATATACAACACCACAAACATATGCAACACCACGAACATACATAGATCTAGCTAGGCCATAAAAAGTGCATGTGCACATTGTTGTAGGGAGAACAACATAAATATAGCTTCCCCCCTTACTTACCTATCAAAACAAGGTAATTTAACCACTTAAATTGAATGAATCTATGGTGGAAATGAGGTGAAAAAGAGGAGGCACCCGAGACAACGAGGAGGTGGAGAGAATGATGTGGGGAGAAAGTGAGTGTGGGTAGGAGAGGCTGTCCAAAATATCTTGTTGCTGCCCACTTACTAATGGCGCACCAACTCTAAATGCACCATTAGTAATCCAGGTTACTAATGGCGCACCTTCTGGTGGTGCGCCATTAGTAGTTTTTCAAAAAAAAACATACTAATGGCACACTGTTCCACAGTGCGCCATTACTAGTTTAAACTACTAATGGCGCACGGTCGAACAGTGCGCCATTACTAGTTTTGCAAAAAAAGGAATAAAAAATATAATAAAAAAACAACATTAGTGGCGCACTTTCCGACAGGTGCGCCATTACTAGTTACAACTAGTAATGGCGCACTGTGTCTGGATGCGCCATTAGTATGTTTGGACAGGCGCACTAGTTCAAAAAAAAATTTGATACTAATGGCGCACCCTGGGCCAGGTGCGCCATTAGTAGTTTGAGCTCTAATGGCGTATCAGAAGGTGGTGCGCCATTAGTATATACTAATGGCGCACCGCTTGTCTGGTGCGCCATTAGTGTCAATCCCATCTATAGCCCTTTTTCTAGTAGTGTCCCGAACTGTGCGTCTAGGCCGGATGGTAACAAGAGGCAGGTGACACGATATTTTACCCAGGTTCGGGCCCTCTTGATGGAGGTAAAACCCTATGTCCTGCTTGATTAATATTGATGATATGGGTAGTACAAGAGTAGATCTACCACGAGATCAGAGAGGCTAAACCCTAGAAGCTAGCCTATGGTATGATTGTATGTTATGGTTGTTGTCCTATGGACTAAACCCTTCAGTTTATATAGACACCGGAGAGGGTTAGGGTTACACAAGGTCGGTTACAAAGGAGGAGATATCCATATACGTATTGCCTAGCTTGCCTTCCGCGCCAAGTAGAGTCCCATCCGGACACGAGACGAAGTCTTCAATCTTGTATCTTCATAGTCTAACAGTCCGGCCAATGGAGATAGTCCGGCTGTCCGGAGACCCCCTTATCCAGGACTCCCTCAGTAGCCCCTGAACCAGGCTTCAATGACGATGAGTCCGGCGCGCAGTATTGTCTTCAGCATTGCAAGGCGGGTTCCTTCTCCGAATACATCACAGAAGAATTTGAATACGAGGATAGTGTCTGACCCTGCAAAATAAGTTCCACATACCGCCGTAGAGAGAATAATATTTCCGCAAATCCAATTTGCTGACTCGTTTTGGCAGCATGACGTTGTGTCATGGCTCGGCGATTATTCGAACCGTTTTTCTTCAACCAGCTCCACACATAACGCGAGGCGGTTTCTTGACACGTCTTGCCGAAGCGGAGATCGTGTTCCCCCAATTACGGGATTCTCATTAATGCGGTCGTGGGTAACCCAACCGTGTCTAGGACTCCTAGATTATAGGAAGTCCTAAACGGCTACGGAGAGGATGCTTGATATTCACCCTCTTTATAAAGGGACAAGGTTTTCGCTTTTTCCCTCTCGTGCTCAATCGAACCCTTCCCCCGCCTCGAGTTCTAACACCCAAAGCCCAGCTTAGGTGCTCCGGATCTTCAATCATGTCCAGATCTAGCCTTCAAGGCCGATGGATGCCCTCCTCCGTTACGGAAGAGGACATTAAGAAGTTGAGGGAGGCCAGCTACCTGACCGCCGAGGTTTCGCATTGGCTGCCTACTCGAGGGCAGATCATCCCTACTCTTGAACCCAACGAGAACATCGTGTTCGTCTCCCACTTCCTCCGAGGTCTAGGCCTCACTCTGGATCCCTTCGTCAGGGGTTTGATGTTCTATTACGGGCTAGATTTCCATGATCTAGCTCTGGACTCCTTTCTCCACATCTCGACATTTATTGTCGTGTGCGAGGCCTTCCTCCGCATTACCCCTCACTTCGGCTTGTGGCTCAAGACCTTTGAAGTGAAGCCGAAGATGATCGAGGGGCAACATGCAGCGTGCGGAGGTGCATCAATAGGCAAGATGGCAGGAGCTCCATGGCCGAAAGGTTCCTTCCCAGAGGTGCCCGAATTATGGCAGCGGGAGTGGTTTTACGTCACAGCTCCCAGAAGTGCCAAGTGGGCGGCTGCCCCCGCTTTCCGCTCGGGCCCCCCACCACAACTGATGTCATGGATTAGCAGAGGTCTGAGTTGGGGTCCAGCCAAGGACGTGCCTATACTACAAAGCCGCATCCGAGATCTCTTCGAGGGAGATTTTAATTTGGTTGCGGTAATACAAGTTATGCTGGTTCGTCAAGTCCAGCCTTGCAAACGCCGGCCCCTTCGCTTGTGGGAGTTTAACCCAGAGGGACCACGTGCCATTCAAAGTTTCCTCGGCCTGACACACGAGGAGATGTACAAGTCATTCTTCGGACCTCAAGTAGAGTGTCCGGATATTACCGAGGACGTGGGCCTGAGCAGTAACCGCGCCGCCGAACAAGTAAGAAATCCTCTGGCCGAACACACTGTCTTTTATTCGTCACGAAGTTATCTCTGAGAGTTTGCTTTTTGACCAAGACTGACTAACAAAGGTGAAGATGATTCGGTGTTTGGCCCCCCTACCCGAGGGTTTGGAAAATCCGGTATTGGAAAAGATGCTCGAGGTCGCACCGTGCCCGGAGCCCTTGAAGGAAGATACCGGGGGGATAATATGGGCGGACGCGGGCCTCCATCACTGCCCGTTCCAACCGAGGGAATGAGCGTCTCCATGAAGGAGGACAACTAGGGGAGGAAAAGGACTGCTTCCGAGGATCCGGAAGACGAAGCCTCCAAACGGGAGAAGAAGTCTCCCATAGAGGGTCCTACCTCGGGGGGTGCTTTTGCCGCTCAAAGTCCGTGGGGGGATAAGCCCTCCAACGAGTCGTAAGTGATCCAAAATACTTTAAAGTAAAGGTATGCTATCTTTTTTCTGAGAAAATAACCACCGCATATATCTTGCAGTTCGGGCCTTAGCCCCTCTCAGCTGAGCTCGTCCTCGGGGGATCTTCTTCCAAAGATGATGGAGAGCGAAACGCCTCCCCCAGACTCCTCCGCTCAAGAAGTGGGTGACCCCGAAGTGTCATCACAGAGGGCCTCTCCGGATCCAGTGAGGCCAGAAGATAATCCCATAGACCCCCGAAGTCCCCAGCGTCCGGCTCCCGAAGAGAGCAGACAAAAGAGTCCGGCACCGTCTGTTGTGCGGTCGGACGTTCTGAGGGAGTTGGTGGGGCGAGTGGCCATCTCAGAAGAACACCATATGCTGATGAGTACGGTGATGGAGAGAATCTCGTTTGCCGAAAGCGGATTACATGAAGCTTTTATGAGTCTACTAACAGGCTTTGAGGTACGTGAGATAATATGTGATAGTACTGCACATGTTAGGTGTGCCCTGTGTAGATAGTAGCCCCTGAGACTCTGGTTGTCGTCGAGAACGGCGGCAAACAGAGGATCATAATCCCAGGCAATAACCAGACTGCCCCTATGTGCAGGTGGTGGAAGCTCCGGTGTCTAGCCGGACTAGTGAGTTTGCCAAATTAAAACGGCAACTAGATGCGGCAGACGCCGACATCGAGCTTGTTAACAAGAGGCTTGACGAGGCACAGGGTAAGTGTTATTATCTGGTGAACGCCACAGAGTAAGAGCAGCATGATGCCAGTATCTTTAATATGTTGTGACTGCAAATGGAGCTGCCACCATGGAAACCTTGCGGGCAGAACTTGCCCGAGCCAAGGAACAAGTGAGGATTAGTAATGCGGCTGCTTTGAAGGCGGCCGAAGAGTTGAAAGCCGAGAAGGCCGCACATTGCGAGAGCCAAGAGAAGATGGCCAAGATGGCCGTAGAATTAAAAGACACTACCGACCATTGTCGGGTCCTTGAAAAAGAAAACCGAGCGAAGGCAACGGACCTTGAGAAGGCCACGGCGGCGGACAAAGACACCCGTTCTGCTATGACAGCGAAGAAGGAGGAGCTGCGAGAAGCCGGGGATATTGCGGCTGGGAAACCCTTCATGTTACGGAGGAAGTTCGCTGATCCATGGTATGCCCCTCTGGATCAGCTGTGGAGTTCGGCAGATGCGTATATGGATTTGGCGGCGAGCGCTGCCGATGCGGCCAAGTACTTCCAAGGTCAGATAGATCGTGAAGTGGACAAGCTGTTCTGGTCGCAATTCCACGTTCCAGAGCGTCCGCTTTCATTGACTGACCAGCTAGCCGAATGGGCCGAACTGAATAGGTTGTCCGGACTCGCCATGAGGTCCGTTGTGGATCAGCTATGGCCGGAAAAGCCAAAGCCGAACAGCTATTTTAGCTTAGTGTAGCAGTTCCTTGGTGCGGTGCCGCGCATTAATGCGATGAAGAGGTCGGCGTGCATAGAAGGCTCGCGGGTGGCCCTTGCCCGTGTTAAAGCATACTGGGTGGAGATGGACGCTACCACTGTTGCGGCGCGGGTTCGGCCATAGGTCGAGTGGCTGCCGAGCATTATTTTGAGGCGGTTCTCGAGGGTGCTCGTTTGATAGAGGCCCAGTGCTCGAAAATATTATGTTTGAGTGATATGTATTCTCATTGTAAACACAATGCTTTTATGAAGTTTTTATAAGGCTATGTTTATACTTTTGCCTGAAAGTAGTATGATGCCTCCTGTGCGGCCATTTATGTATACATGTGTATAACTTGAAAGATTGTAGCCGTTGGCTTCAACCCCCATGCATATAATGTGGAGGTGCTCGCAAAAAACGCGTGTTCACACTTAACCCAACGTCTTGGTCCTATTAAGGAGGTGATAGCGTAGCGAACGAGGCAACTGGACTATAATGCTTTAACACTTTCACTTAGCCATAGGAGTTTGACAGTGGGGCTACTAGATAGCCCCTGGTGGCTCCATACTCTCCCGATCGCGGGGTGCGTACATGCCTGGCCGGAAAACGGCCCTTCGTTAAGGCGGAGGAATTCTAACATTCCGATAGGTCATCGAGTGGTTGACCAGTCTCACGCTATATCATGACAGTCAGTTTTTGGCTTTCTCTACTGAGGTGCTCGTCTGGATGAACAAGGGCACAATCGCAGTAGTTCTCCTGGTGCTACCTTAGCCGGTAAAGCGGAACATAAGGCACCAAAACACAGGAGCCGGGCAAACCCAACATTTGACCAAAGACAATGATTCGGAGCTGATGCATATAAGACCAAACTCGCGACGCCGAACACTGAAGGAAATATGCCCTAGAGGCAATAATAAAGTTGTTATTTATTTCCTTATAATCATGATAAATGTTTATTATTCATGCTAGACTTGTATTAACCAGAAAGATAATACATGTGTGAATACATAGACAAACAAAGTGTCACTAGTATGCCTCTACTGGACTAGCTCGTTAATCAAAGATGGTTATGTTTCCTAACCATGAACAGTGAGTTGTTATTTGATTAACGGGGTCACATCATTAGTTGAATGATCTGATTGACATGACCCATTCCATTAGCTTAGCACCCGATCGTTTAGTATGTTGCTATTGCTTTCTTCATGACTTATACATGTTCCTATGACTATGAGATTATGCAACTCCCGTTTGCCGGAGGAACACTTTGGGTGCTACCAAACGTCACAACTTAACTGGGTGATTATAAAGGAGCATTACAGGTGTCTCCAAAGGTAGATGTTGGGTTGGCGTATTTCGAGATTAGGATTTGTCACTCTGATTGTCGGAGAGGTATCTCTGGGCCCTCTCGGTAATGCACATCACTTAAGCCTTGCAAGCATTGCAACTAAATGAGTTAGTTGCGGGATGATGTATTACAGAACGAGTAAAGAGACTTGCCGGTAACGAGATTGAACTAGGTATTGGATACCGACGATCAAATCTCGGGCAAGTAACATACCGATGACAAAGGGAACAGCGTATGTTGTTATGCGGTCTGACCGATAAAGATCTTCGTAGAATATGTAGGAGCCAATATGGGCATCCAGGTCCCGCTATTGGTTATAGACCAGAGACGTGTCTCGGTCATGTCTACATTGTTCTCGAACCCGTAGGGTCCGCACGCTTAAGGTTACGATGACAGTTATATTATGAGTTTACATGTTTTGATGTACCGAAGGAGTTCGGAGTCCCGGATGAGATTGGGGACATGACGAGGAGTCTCGAAATGGTCGAGACGTAAAGATTCATATATTGGATGATATGGTTAGGCCAAGGGGTCAAGTCCATGAGGCTTTAGGTCGGTGCAAAAGGAGTTTTGCGGAGGCCAGGGGGCCAAACGCCGGAGACCCTGGCGTCTGGCCCTGGGCCAGACGCCGAGGCCCATGGCGTCTGGGCCAGATGCCGAGGCCCATGGCGTCTGGGCCAGACGCCAAGGATTGTGGCATTTGGTCCTGGAGTCCGAGTGGGACTCTTGCCTTTCGGGCAAAACCGACTTTGAGGAGGCTTTTGCTCCAAGTTTCGACCCCGGGGCTCAACATATAAATAGAGGGGCAGGGCTAGCACAAAAGGCACAACAAGTTGATCCACGTGATCTATTCCTTAGCCGTGTGCGGTGCCCCCAGCCACCATAATCCTCGATAATACTGTAGCGGAGTTTAGGCGAAGCCCTGCTGCTGTAGTACATCAAGATCGTCACCACGCCGTCGTGCTGACGGAACTCTTCCCCGACACTTTGCTAGATCGGAGTCCGGGGATCGTCATCAAGCTGAACGTGTGCTCGAACTCGGAGGTGCCGTAGTTTCGGTGCTTGATCGGTTGGATTGTGAAGACGTACAACTACTTCCTCTACGTTGTGTCAACGCTTCCGCAGTCGGTCTGCATGGGTACGTAGACAACACTCTCCCCTCTTGTTGCTATGCATCACATGATCTTGCGTGTGCGTAGGAAAATTTTTGAAATTACTACGAAACCCAACAGTGGTATCAGAGCCTAGGTTATTTATGTTGATGTTATATGCACGAGTAGAACACAAGTGAATTGTGGGCGATATAAGTCATACTGCCTACCAGCATGTCATACTTTGGTTCGGCGGCATTGTCGGACGAGACGACCCGGACCAACATTACGCGTACGCTTACGCGAGACCGGTTCCCCCGACGTGCTTTGCACATAGGTGGCTTGCGGGCGACAGTCTCTCCAACTTTAGTTGAACCAAGTGTGGCTACGCCCGGTCCTTGCGAAGGTTAAAACGGAGTCTATTTGACAAACTATCGTTGTGGTTTTGATGCGTAGGTGAGATTGGTTCTTGCTTAAGCCCGTAGCAGCCACGTAAAACTTGCAACAACAAAGTAGAGGACGTCTAACTTGTTTTTGCAGGGCATATTGTGATGTGATATGGTCAAGGCATGATGCTGAATTTTATTGTATGAGATGATCATGTTTTTTAACCGAGTTATCGGCAACTGGCAGGAGCCTTATGGTTGTCATTTTATCGTATGCAATGCAATCGCGATGTAATGCTTTACTTTTATCACTAAGCGGTAGCGATAGTCGTAGAAGCACAAACTTGGCGAGACGACAACGATGCTACGATGGAGATCAAGGTGTCACGCCGGTGATGATGGTGATCACGACGGTGCTTCGGAGATGGAGATCACAAGCACAAGATGATGATGGCCATATCATATCACTTATATTGATTGCATGTGATGTTTATCCTTTTATGCATCTTATCTTGCTTTGATTGACGGTAGCATTATAAGATGATCTCTCACTAAATTATCAAGAAGTGTTCTCCCTGAGTATGCACCGTTGCGAAAGTTCTTCGTGCTGAGACACCACGTGATGATCGGGTGTGATAGGTTCTACGTTCAAATACAATGGGTGCAAAATAGTTGCACACGCGGAATACTCAGGTTATACTTGACAAGCCAAGCATATACAGATATGGCCTCGGAACACGAAGACCGAAAGGTCGAGCGAGAATCATATAGTAGATATGATCAACATAGTGATGTTCACCAATGAAACTACTCCATCTCACGTGATGATCGGACATGGTTTAGTTGATTTGGATCACGTGATCACTTAGAGGATTAGAGGGATGTCTATCTAAGTGGGAGTTCTTAAGTAATATGATTAATTGAACTTAAATTTATCATGAACTTAGTCCTAGTAGTATTTTGCAAATTATGTTGTAGATCAATAGCTCGCGTTATTGCTTCCCTGTGTTTATTTTGATATGTTCCTAGAGAAAAATTGTGTTGAAAGATGTTAGTAGCAATGATGCGGATTGGATCCATGATCTGAGGTTTATCCTCATTACTGCACAGAAGAATTATGTCCTTGATGCACCGCTAGGTGACGGACCTATTGCAGGAGCAGATGCAGACGTTATGAACGTTTGGCTAGCTCAATATGATGACTACTTGATAGTTTAGTGCACCATGCTTAATGGCTTAGAATCGGGACTTCAAAGATGTTTTGAACGTCATGGAGCATATGAGATGTTCCAGGAGTTGAAGTTAATATTTCAAGCAAATACCTGAGTTGAGAGATATGAAGTCTCCAACAAGTTCTATAGCTAAAAGATGGAGGAGAATCGCTCAACTAGTGAGCATGTGCCCAGATTGTCTGAGTACTACAATCGCTTGAATCAAGTGGGAGTTAATCTTCCAGATAAGATAATGATTGACAGAATTCTCTAGTCACCATCACCAAGTTAGTAGAACTTCGTGATGAACTATGATATGCAAGGGATAACGGAAACGATTCCCAAGCTCTTCGTAATGCTGAAATTGATGAAGGTAGAAATCGAGAAAAACATCAAGTGTTGATGGTAGACAAGACCACTAGTTTCAAGAAAAGGGCAGAGGGAAGAAGGGGAACTTCAAGAAGAACGGCAAGCAAGTTGCTGCTCAAGTGAAGAAGCCCAAGTCTGGTCCTAAGCCTGAGACTAACTGCTTCTACTGCAAAGGGACTGGTCACTGGAAGCAGAACTACCCCAAGTGATTGGCGGATAAGGATGGCAAAGTGAACATAAGTATATTTGATATACATGTTATTGATGTGTACTTTACTAGTATTTATAGCAACCCCTCAGTATTTGATACTAGTTCAGTTGCTAAGATTAGTAACTCGAAACGGGAGTTGCAGAATAAATAGAGACTAGTTAAGGGTGAAGTGACGATGTGTGTTGGAAGTGGTTTCAAGATTGATATGATCATCATCGCACACTCCCTATACTTTCGGGATTAGTGTTGAACCTGAATAAGTGTTATTTGGTGTTTACGTTGAGCATGAATATGATTTGATCATGTTTATTGTAATACGGTTATTCATTTAAGTAAGAGAATAAATTGTTGTTCTGTTTACATGAATAAAACCTTATATGGTTACACACCCAATGAAAATAGTTCGTTGGATCTCGATCGTAGTGATACACATAATCATAATATTGAAACCAAAAGATGCAAAGTTAATAATGATAGTGCAACTTATTTGTGGCACTGCCGTTTAGGTCATATTGGTGTAAAGCGCATGAAGAAACTCCATGCTGATGGGCTTTTGGAATCACTTGATTATGAATCACTTGATGCTTGCGAACCATGCCTTATGGGCAAGATGACTAAAACGCCGTTCTCCGGAACAATGAAGCAAGCAATAGATTTGTTGGAAATCATACATACTGATGTATGTGGTCCGATGAATATTAAGGCTTGCAGCAGGTATCATTATTTTCTGACCTTCACAGATTATTTGAGCAGATATGGGGTTATCTACTTGATGAAACATAAGTCTGAAACATTTGAACAGTTCAAAGAATTTTCAGAGTGAAGTGGAAAATCATCGTGACAAGAAAATAAAAGTTTCTACGATATGATCGCAGAGGTAAAATATTTGAGATACGAGTTTGGCCTTCAATTAAAACAATGTGAAATAGTTTCACTACTCACGCCACCTGGAACATCATAGTGTAATGGTGTGTCCGAACGTCATAACCGTACTTTATTAGATATAGTGCGATCTATGATGTCTCTTGCCGATCTACCACTATCGTTTTGGGGTTATGCATTAGAGACAACTGCATTCACGTTAAATAGGGCACCATCTAAATCCGTTGAGACAACACCGTGTGAACTATGGTTTGGCAAGAAACCTAAGCTATCGTTTCTTAAAGTTTGGGACTGCGATGCTTATGTGAAAAAGTTTCAACATGATAAGCTCGAACCCAAATCGGAGAAGTAAATCTTCATAGGATATCCAAAGGAAACTATTGGATACACCTTCTATCACAGATCCGAAGGCAAGACTTTTGTTGCTGAGTTCGGAAACTTTCTGGAGAAGGAGTTTCTCTCGAAAGAAGTGAGTGGGAGGAAAGTAGAGAACTTGATGAGGTAATTGTACCTGCTCCCTTATTGGAAAGTAGTTCATCACAGAAATCTGTTCCTGTGACTACTACACCAATTAGTGAGGAAGCTAATGATGATGATCATGTAACTTCAGATCAAGTTACTATCGAATCTCGTAGGTAAACCAGAGTGAGATCCGCACCAGAGTGGTACGGTTATCCTATTCTGGAGGTCATGTTACTTTACCATGACGAACTTGCGAACTATGAGGAAGCGATGATGAGCCCAGATTCCGCGAAATGGTTTGAGGCCATGAAATCTGAGATATGATCCATGTATGAGAACAAAGTATGGACTTTGATGGATTTGCCCGATGATCGGCAAGCCATAGAAAATAAATGGATCTTCAAGAGGAAGACGGACGCTGATAGTAGTGTTACTATCTACAAAGCTAGAATTGTCGCAAAAGGTTTTCGACAAGTTCAAGGTGTTGACTACGATGAGATTTTCTCACTCGTATCTATGCTTAAGTCTGTCCGAATCATGTTAGCAATTGTTGTATTTTATGAAATCTGGCAAATGGATAAACAAAACTGCATTCCTTAATGGATTTACTAAAGAAGAGTTGTATACGATGCAACTAGAAGGTTTTGTCAATCCTAAAGGTGCTAACAAAATATGCAAGCTCTAGCGATCCATCTATGGACTGGTGCAAGCATCTCGGAGTTGGAATATATGCTTTGATAAGTTGATCAAAGCATATAGTTTTATACGGACTTGCGGTGAAGCCTGTATTTACAAGAAAGTGAGTGGGAGCACTATAGCATTTCTGATAAGTATATGTGTATGACATATTGTTAATCGGAAATAATGTAGAATTATTCTGCAAAGCATAAAGGAGTGTTTGAAAGGAGATTTTCAAAGAAAGACCTCGGTAAAGCTGCTTACATATTGAGTATCAAGATCTATAGAGATAGATCAAGACGCTTGATAAGTTTTTCAATGAGTACATACCTTGACAAGATTTTGAAGTAGTTCAAAATGGAACAGCCAAAGAAAAAGTTTCTTGCCTGTTTTACAAGGTGTGAAGTTGAGTAAGACTCAAAGCCCGACCACGGCAGAAGATAGAAAGAGAATGAACGTCATTCCCTATGCCTTGGTCATAGGTTCTGTAAAGTATGCCATGCTATGTACCAGATCTATTGTATACCCTACCACTGAGTTTGGCAAGGGAGTACAATAGTGATCTAGGAGTAGATCACTGGACAGCGGTCAAAATTATCCTTAGTGGAATAACGATACATTTCTCGATTATGGAAGTGAAAAAAGGTTCGTCGTAAAGGGTTATGCCGATGCAAGTTTTGACACTAATCTAGATGAATCTAAGTCTCAATCTAGATACATATTGAAAGTGGGAGCAATTAGCTAGAGTAGCTCCGTGCAGAGCATTGTTGACATAAAGATTTGCAAAATACTTACGGATCTGAATATAACAGACCCGGTGACTAAAATTATCTCACAAGCAAAACATGATCACACCTTAGTGCTCTTTGGGTGTTAATCACGTAGCGATGTGAACTAGATTACTGACTCTAGTAAACCCTTTGGGTGTTGGTCACATATCGATGTGGACTATGGGTGTTAATCACATGGTGATGTGAACTATTGCTAATAAATCACATGGCGATGTGAACTAGATTATTGACTCTAGTGCAAGTGGGAGACTCAAGGAAATATGCCCTAGAGGCAATAATAAAGTTATTATTTATTTCCTTATAATCATGATAAATGTTTATTATTCAAGCTAGAATTGTATTAACCGGAAACATAATACATGTGTGAATACATAGACAAACAAAGTGTCACTAGTATGCCACTACTGGACTAGCTCGTTAATTAAAGATGGTTATGTTTCCTAACCATGAACAATGAGTTGTTATTTGATTAACGGGGTCACATCATTAGTTGAATGATCTGATTGACATGACCCATTCCATTAGCTTAGCACCCGATCATTTAGTATGTTGCTATTGCTTTCTTCATGACTTATACATGTTCCTATGACTATGAGATTATGCAACTCCCGTTTGCCGGAGGAACACTTTGGGTGCTACCAAACATCACAACGTAACTGGGTGATTATAAAGGAGCATTACAGGTGTCTCCAAAGGTAGATGTTGGGTTGGCGTATTTCAAGATTAGGATTTGTCACTCCGATTGTCGGAGAGGTATCTCTGGGCCCTCTCGGTAATGCACATCACTTAAGCCTTGCAAGCATTGCAACTAAATGAGTTAGTTGCGGGATGATGTATTACAGAATGAGTAAAGAGACTTGCCGGCAACAAGACTGAACTAGGTATTGAGATACCGATGATCGAATCTCGAGCAAGTAACATACCGATAACAAAGGGAACAACGTATGTTGTTATGCGGTTTGACCGATAAAGATCTTCGTAGAATATGTGGGAGCCAATATAAACATCCAGGTTCCGCTATTGGTTATTGACCGGAGACGTGTCTCGGTCATGTCTACATTGTTCTCGAACCCGTAGGGTCCGCACGCTTAAGGTTACGATGACAGTTATATTATGAGTTTACATGTTTTGATGTACCAAAGGAGTTCGGAGTCCCGGATGAGATCGGGGACATGACGAGGAGTCTCGAAATGGTCGAGACGTAAAGATTCATATATTGGATGATATGGTTAGGCCAAGGGGTCAAGCCCATGAGGCTTTAGGTCGGTGCAAAAGGAGTTTTGCGGAGGCCAGGGGGCCAAACGCCGGAGACCCTGGCGTCTGGCCCTGGGCCAGATGCCGAGGCCCATGGCGTCTAGGCCAGATGCCGAGGCCCATGGCGTCTGGGCCAGACGCCAAGGATTGTGGCATTTGGTCCTCGAGTCCGAGTGGGACTCTTGCCTTTCGGGCAAAACCGACTTTGAGGAGGCTTTTGCTCCAAGTTTCGACCCCGGGGCTCAACATATAAATAGAGGGGCAGGGCTAGCACCAAAGACACAACAAGTTGATCCACGTGATCTATTCCTTAGCCGTGTGCGGTGCACCCAGCCACCATAATCCTCGATAATACTGTAGCGGAGTTTAGGCGAAGCCCTGCTGCTGTAGTACATCAAGATCGTCACCACACCGTCGTGCTGACGGAACTCTTCCCCGACACTTTGCTGGATCGGAGTCCGGGGATCGTCATCGAGCTGAACGTGTGCTCGAACTCGGAGGTGCCGTAGTTTCGGTGCTTGATCAGTCGGATCGTGAAGACGTACGACTACTTCCTCTACATTGTGTCAACGCTTCCGCGGTCGGTCTGCGTAGGTACGTAGACAACACTCTCCCCTCTCGTTGCTATGCATCACATAATCTTGCGTGTGTGTAGGAAAATTATTGAAATTACTACGAAACCCAACAAACACTCCCTAAGGTATTCGGTCTTTATGGTATAAACCGGGCCTAAATAGTGCCCTTTGTAAGAAGCCCCTTGTGTCCAGGTACGTGCAGTATTCTGACGTGGCCACATGCCAAGACGTCAGCATCCTTCTCAACTGTGCTGAGAATTCGGTGGATATGTATCAACAAGAGACAGTAAAGAAGGTTTACGCAGGGTCTTAATCTAAAAAGAATCCTTGGAGCGGGTCCCTGATGCACGTCTGCGCCTGTGTCTCCGTTGTGCCGTATCCTGGACGGGTGTAGCACGATGATCATCTGTAAAATAGAGGAACTTAGGTGAAAAAGTTGTCATGCAAAAGGATAGTTTTTAAAGAAACCATGTATAATTCAAGATGAGTAAAAATTGCCACTTGTCTGCGCGCGTTGAGTCCCTTGTATTTGTAATAGGGGTGCGACCATTGATCCGGTATGAATAACATATAGCTGCGCCGAACTTGTCTAACCGTGTCCGATGTCTTGACGACCTGATAAATGCTTTAGTTGGTCAGACCATTTTTTGTGTGCGGCTGCCAAGGCAGCCGCACTCTCTTCGGCGCGCAAAGATCGCTTAGTACTTCCGTTCACTGTAATGATGCCACATGAGCCGGGCATCTTGAGTGTGAGGGAAGCGTAGTGCGGTATTGCACTAAAGCGAACGAAAGTTGCGCGTCCGAGTAGTGCTTGATAGCCACTTTGGAACGGAGCAATGTGGAAGGTTAAATGTTCGCTACGGAAGTTATCAGGGAAGCCGAATATAACCTTTAGTAGCAGGGAGCCCGTGCGATGAGCCCCTGGGCCTGGCGTTACTCCTTTAAAGGTAGTATTGCTTTGGAAAATTTTTGTTGGGTCTATCCCCATTTCGCGGATTGTGTCCTGGTATATCAGGTTTAGACTGCTGCCACCGTCCATCAGGACTCGTGTGAAGTGGTATCCGTCAATTATTGGGTCTAATACCAGGGTAGCCCATCCTGCACGCCGGATACTTGCTGAGTAATCACGATGGTCGAAAGTGATCGGTTGAGACGACCAGTGGCAGGACTCCGCGGTGATAGGCCCTTGGGCATATTTTTCTGGGAGTGCCATTTTGTTTCTTCCTTTGATCACGTGTAACACGTTTACTGTTTTTACTTCTGGTGGAAATTTCTTTTGTTCCCCAGTGTCTTGCTTGAGAGGCTCATCCTCGTCTTCGCTTGGTGTATCCTACCCCTTGTGTACGGCGTTGAGCTTGCCGGACTGCTTGAAGACCCAACATTCTCTGTGGGTATGATTAGCGGGTTTACCAGGGGTGCTATGGATCTGACATATTTGGTCCAGAATTTTGTTTAGGCTGGACAGTTCGTCTCCGGTGTCTTTAGAGGGCGGCTTTTGCTGACCTGGCCGAGAGCTTTTGAATCTGGCGTTTACTGTCGTGCTCTTCGTGCTGTCTTCTTTATTCCGGCGTTTGTTATTGCTGTTGCGCCGTGATTTCCCGTTTCCATCTCTAACTTTAGATGTACTGGGGTCGCTGGTGCTGCATCTGGCTAGCCAGCTGTCCTCACCCGCGCAAAAGCGGGTCATGAGGCTTGTTAATGCTGCCATTGTTCTCGGCTTTTCTTGGCCGAGGTGTCTGGCAAGCCATTCGTCACGGACGCTATGCTTAAAAGCTTCCAAGGCTTTGGCGTCCGGACAGTCGACAATTTGGTTCTTTTTAGTAAGAAACATGTTCCAAAGTTTTCGGGCTGACTCTCCGGGCTGTTGAGTTATATGACTCAAATCGTCCGCGTCTGGAGGTCGGACATAAGTCCCTTGAAAATTTGCCCGAAAAGCGTCTTCGAGCTCTTCCCAGCTTCCAATGGAGTTTTCGGGGAGGCTTTTAAGCCAGTGGCGAGCTGGCCCTTTGAGCTTGAGGGGTAAGTACTTGATGGCGTGGAGATCATCTCCTCGAGCCATATGGATATGGAGGATATAGTCCTCAGTCCAGACCCCAGGGTCTGTTGTTCCGTCGTATGCCTCTATGTTTACGAGTTTGAATCCCTCCGGAAATTCATGGTCCAGCACCTCGTCGGTGAAACATAGGGGGTGTGCGGCACCCCTGTATCTGGGTGTACCGCGTTGCTCGGATGTTTGTTGTGTTACATCGTATGCTGGGGCGCGCTTGTGTGGTCCATAGATGGATCTGGTTGCGCCGTCCTTTTGGTGCGAGCCCTCGCGTGTATCGCGTATTGGCTTGTGAGTGGCATTGTTTGCCGCTCGATGTTGGTCGTGAGGTCGTCTATCCGACCAGGTGGCAGTTTTGATTTTTGGTTGTGGGGGGTCTGAGGCCTCATCGAATTCAGGTAGCAACTTCCGCTTTGGGTAGCTCTTGGTGGGGCGATTGTCGCCGTACTTCGCTGCTGTGTTGAGTACTTTACTCCATCTGATTTGGAGTGTGTCCTGCGCAGCCTTGAGCCTTTGCTTCTGCTTTTTCAGACTCCTCGCGGTGGCAACAAGCCTTTGACGGGCATTATGCTGCTCCGGGTGCCTATCCGGCGTTATGTCGTCCGGACTAATATCTTTGACAGAATTAGTTTGTTCGGTTTGATTCTCCTTATTGCCGTAGTCCGGCAGTGGTTCGCCCTGCTCCAACGCTGGGTCTTTATGATCGTTATTTCGGCTGAGGCAGGATTTGGGGCGGCGCTTGCGCCGCCGCTTTGACTGCTTCTCAAGGGAACAAGCCTTCGGTGCGTCCTTCCGTTCCTCGTCGTCATCTTCTTTTGGTGTGTCCACCATGTATACGTCATATGATGAGGTGGACGTCCAGCGCCCTGTGGGCGGTGGTTCCTCTTCGCCTCCTGCACCGTCGTCCATACCGCCGATGTCTTCGGAGTCGAAGTCGAGCATGTCTGTTGAGTCATCGACAGTTGCTATTAAGTGAGTGGTGGGTGGGTGTCGCATTTCTTCGTCGTCCGCATCCCAATCCTGTTGGCCATAATCCGGCCAGGGCTCTCCTGACAAAGAGAGAGACCTTAGTGAATTCAGAATGTCGCTGAAGGGCGAGTGCTAAAAGATATCCACGGCGGTGAATTCCATGATCGGCGCTCAATCGGATTCGATTGGCAGGGGCACGGATGGTTCGGAGTCCGGAAAAGAGTCCGGCACCTTGGAGTCACGGGCTGCGCAGAGGGTTAGGCAGTTGTTCGGCTCGATCGCCATTGAGACTGCAGCCCCTGAGGCGGTGTCTAACCACCCGTCCTCGATTGGCGCAGTTGGCTCCGAACTAAGGGTCAGAGCTGATGCAGGCGTGGCCTCTGGGGTATTGTTCGGCGGCAGAGCTAGGTTATACCCATCGCGACAGTGCGGCGCGCCCGGCTATGGCTCGAATCCATCGAAGATCAAGTCTCCGCGGATGTCGGCCGTGTAGTTCAAACTTCCAAATCTGACCTGACGGCCAGGGGCATAGCTTTCAGTCTGCTCCAGATGGCCAAGCGAATTACCCGCAGTGCAAAGCCGCCGAATATGAAGATCTGTCCCGGGAGAAAAGTCTCACCCTGGACTGCATCGCTATCGATGATAGTAGGAGCCATCAAGCCTAACGGCGACGACACAGAGGAACTCTCAATGAAAGCACCAATGTCGGTGTCAAAACCGGCGGATCTCGGGTAGGGGGTCCCGATCTGTGCGTCTAGGCCGGATGGTAACAGGAGGCAGGGGACACGATGTTTTACCCAGCTTCGGGCCCTCTTGATGGAGGTAAAACCCTACGTCCTGCTTGATTAATATTGATGATATGGGTAGTACAAGAGTAGATCTACCATGATATCAGAGAGGCTAAACCCTAGAAGCTAGCCTATGGTATGATTGTATGTTATGGTTGTTGTCCTACGGACTAAAACCCTTCGGATTATATAGACACCGGAGAGGGTTAGGGTTACACAAGGTCGGTTACAAAGGAGGAGATATCCATATACGTATTGCCTAGCTTGCCTTCCACTCCAAGTAGAGTCCCATCCGGACACGAGACGAAGTCTTCAATCTTGTATCTTCATAGTCTAACAATCCGGCCAATGGAGATAGTCCGGCTGTCCGGAGACCCCCATATCCAGGACTCCCTCAATCATCATAATGAGCTCAATGTGACTAAGGAGTTAGCCACGGGATCATGTGTTACGGAACGAGTAAAGAGACTTGCCGATAACGAGATTGAACAAGGTATAGGGATACCGACGATCGAATCTTGGGAAAGTAACATACTGATGAACAAAGGGAATTGTATACGGGATTGATTGAATCCCCAACATCGTGGTTCATGCGATGAGATCATCGTGGAACTTGTGGGAGCCAATATGGGTATCCATATCCCGCTATTGGTTATTGGCCGGAGAGGTGTCTTGGTCATGTGTGCATGGTTCCCGAACCCGTAGGGTCTACACACTTAAGGTTCGGTGATACTAGAGTTGTAATGGGAATAGTATGTGGTTACCGAAGGTTGTTCGGAGTCCCGGATGAGATCCAATCTTCCTTGGCCGCTGCCCCCTAGGGGAAACTGTTGGGGAACGTTGCAGAAAACAAAAAATTTCCTACGGTTCCACCAAGATCCATCTAGGAGTTCATCTAGCAACGAGTGATCGGATTGCATCTACATACCTTTGTAGATCACGCGCGGAAGCGTTCAAAGAACGGGGATGAGGAAGGCGTACTCGACGTGATCCAAATCACCGGAGATCCTAGCGCCGAACGGACGGCACCTCCGCGTTCAACACACGTACGGTCAGCGTAACGTCTCCTTCTTCTTGATCCAGCAAGGGGGAAGGAGAGGTTGAGGAAGATGGCTCCAGCAGCAGCACGACGGCGTGGTGGTGATGGAGCTGCAGTACTCCGGCAGGGCTTCGCCAAGCACTATGGAGGAGGAGGATGTGTTGGAGAGGGAGAGGGAGGCACCAAAGGTGTGGGGTGAGAGGCCCTCCTTCCCCCACTATATATAGGGAGCCTAGGGGGGGCGCCGGCCCTAGGAGATGCAATCTCCTAGGGAGGGCGGCGGCCAAGGGAGGAATCCCTCATCCCCAAGGCACCTAGGGGGTGCCTTCCCCTTTGAGGACTCTTCCTCTTTTTTTTATCTTGGCGCATGGGCCTCTTGGGGCTGGTGCCCTTGGCCCATGTAGGCCAAGGCGCACCCCCTACAGCCCATGTGGCCCCCCGGGGTAGGTGGCCCCACCCGGTGGACCCCCGGGACCATTCCGGTGGTCCCGGTACAATACCGGTGACCCCGAAACTTGTCCCGATGGCCGAAATAGCACTTCCTATATATAATTCTTTACCTTCGAACCATTTGGGAACTCCTCGTGACGTCCGGGATCTCATCCGGGACTCCAAACAACTTTCGGGTTACTGCATATACATATCCCTACAACCCTAGCGTCACCGAACCTTAAGTGTGTAGACCCTACGGGTTCGGGAGACATGTAGACATGACCGAGATGACTCTCCGGTCAATAACCAACAGCGGGATCTGGATACCCATGTTGGCTCCCACATGCTCCTCGATGATCTCATCGGATGAACCACGATGTCGAGGATTCAAGCAACCCCGTATACAATTCCCTTTGTCAATTGGTATGTTACTTGCCCGAGATTCGATCGTCGGTATCCCAATACCTCGTTCAATCTCGTTACCGGCAAGTCACTTTACTCATACCGTAGTGCATGATCCCGTGACCAGACACTTGGTCACTTTGAGCTCATTATGATGATGCATTACCGAGTGGGCCCAGTGATACCTCTCCGTCATACGGAGTGACAAATCCCAGTCTTGATCCATGTCAACCCAACAGACACTTTCGGAGATACCCGTAGTATACCATTATAGTCACCCAGTTACGTTGTGACGTTTGGTACACCCAAAGCACTCCTACGGTATCCGGGAGTTACACGATCTCATGGTCTAAGGAAAAGATACTTGACATTGGAAAACTCTAGCAAACGAACTATACGATCTTGTGCTATGTTTAGGATTGGGTCTTGTCCATCACATCATTCTCCTAATGATGTGATCTCGTTATCAATGACATCCAATGTCCATAGTCAGGAAACCATGACTATCTGTTGATTAACAAGCTAGTCAACTAGAGGCTTACTAGGGATATGTTGGTGTCTATTATTCACATATGTATTACGATTTCCGGATAACACAATTATAGCATGAATAAAGACAATTATCATGAACAAGGAAATATAATAATAATGCTTTTATTATTGCCTCTAGGGCATATTTCCAACAGTCTCCCACTTGCACTAGAGTCAATAATCTAGTTACATTGTGATGAATCGAACACCCATGGAATTCTGGTGTTGCTCATGTTTTGCTCTAGGGAGAGGTTTAGTCAACGGATCTGCTACATTCAGGTCCGTATGTACTTTACAAATATCTATGTCTCCATTTTGAACATTTTCACGAATGGAGTTGAAGCGACGCTTGATGTGCCTGGTCTTCTTGTGAAACCTGGGCTCCTTTGCAAGTGCAATAGCTCCAGTGTTGTCACAGAAGAGTTTGATTGGTCTCGACGTATTGGGTATGACTCCTAGGTCGGTGATGAACTCCTTCACCCAAATTGCTTCATGTGCTGCCTCCGAGGCTGCCATGTACTCCGCTTCACATGTAGATCCCGCCACGACGCTCTGCTTGCAACTGCACCAGCTTACTACCCCACCATTCAAAATATACACGTATCCGGTTTGTGACTTTGAGTCATCCAGATCTGTGTCGAAGCTAGCGTCGACGTAACCCTTTACGACGAGCTCTTCGTCACCTCCATAGACGAGAAACATTTCCTTAGTCCTTTTCAGGTACTTCAGGATATTCTTGACCGCTGTCCAGTGTTCCTTGCCGGGATTACTTTGGTACCTTCCTACCAAACTTACGGCAAGGTTTACATCAGGTCTGGTACACAGCATGGCATACATAATAGAACCTATGGCTGAGGCATAGGGGATGACACTCATCTCTTCTATATCTTCTGACGTGGTCGGACATCGAGCAGAGCTCAATTTCACACCTTGCAACACAGGCAAGAACCCCTTCTTAGACTGATCCATATTGAACTTCTTCAATATCTTATCAAGGTATGTGCTTTGTGAAAGACCTATGAGGCGTCTTGATCTATCTCTGTAGATCTTGATGCCTAATATATAAGCAGCTTCTCCAAGGTCCTTCATTGAAAAACTCTTATTCAAGTAGGCCTTAATGCTATCCAAAAGTTCTATATCATTTCCCATCAAAAGTATGTCATCTACATACAATATGAGAAATGCTACAGAGCTTCCACTCACTTTCTTGTAAACGCAGGCTTCTCCATAAGTCTGCGTAAACCCAAACGCTTTGATCATCTCATCAAAGCGAATGTTCCAACTCCGAGATGCTTGCACCAGCCCATAAATCGAGCGTTGGAGCTTGCACACCTTGTTAGCATTCTTAGGATCGACAAAACCTTCCGGCTGCATCATATACAATTCTTCCTTAAGGAAACCATTAAGGAATGCCGTTTTGACGTCCATTTTCCATATCTCATAATCATAGAATGCGGCAATTGCTAACATGATTCGGACGGACTTTAGCTTCGCTACCGGTGAGAAAGTCTCATCGTAGTCAACCCCTTGAACTTGTCGATAACCCTTAGCGACAAGCCGAGCTTTATAGATGGTCACATTACCATCCGCGTCTGTCTTCTTCTTAAAGATCCATTTATTTTCTATGGCTCGCCGCTCAACGGGCAAGTCAGTCAAAGTCCATACTTCGTTTTCATACATGGATCCTATCTCGGATTTCATGGCTTCTAGCCATTTGTCAGAATCCGGGCCCGCCATCGCTTCTTCATAGTTCGAAGGTTCACCGTTATCTAACAACATGATTTCCAAGACAGGGTTGCCGTACCACTCTGGTGCGGAACGTGTCCTTGTGGACCTACGAAGTTCAGTAGCAACTTGATCTGAAGTTTCATGATCATCATCATTAACTTCCTCTCTAGTCGGTGCAGGCACCTCAGGAACATTTTCTTGAGTTGCGCCATTTTCCGGTTCAAGAGGTAATACTTCATCAAGTTCTACTTTCCTCCCACTTACTTCTTTCGAGAGAAACTCCTTCTCTAGAAAGGATCCATTCTTGGCAACAAAGATCTTGCCTTTGGATCTGAGGTAGAAGGTATACCCAATAGTTTCTTTAGGGTATCCTATGAAGACGCATTTTTCCGACTTGGGTTCGAGCTTTTCAGGTTGAAGTTTCTTGACATAAGCATCGCATCCCCAAACTTACAGAAACGACAGCTTAGGTTTCTTCCCAAACCATAATTCATACGGTGTCGTCTCAACGGATTTCGACGGAGCCCTATTTAAAGTGAATGCGGCAGTCTCTAAAGCATACCCCCAAAAAGACAGCGGTAAATTGGCAAGAGACATCATAGATCGCACCATATCTAATAGAGTGCGATTACGATGTTCGGACACACCATTACGCTGAGGTGTTCTAGGCGGCATGAGTTGTGAAACTATTCCACATTTTCTTAAGTGTGTGCCAAACTCGTGACTCAAGTATTCTCCTCCATGATCTGATCGCAGGAACTTGATTTTCCTGTCACGTTGATTCTCAACCTCACTCTGAAATTCCTTGAACTTTTCAAAGGTCTCAGACTTGTGTTTCATTAAGTAGACATACCCGTATCTACTCAAGTCATCAGTGAGGGTGAGAACATAACGATAGCCACCGCGAGCCTCAACACTCATTGGACCGCACACATCAGTATGTATGATTTCCAATAAGTTGGTTGCTCGCTCCATTGTTCCTGAGAACAGAGTCTTGGTCATTTTACCCATGAGGCATGGTTCGCATGTGTCAAATGATTCGTAATCAAGAGACTCTAAAAGTCCATCAGCATGGAGCTTCTTCATGCGTTTGACACCTATGTGACCAAGACGGTAGTGCCACAAGTATGTGGGACTATCATTATCAATCTTACATCTTTTGGTACTCACACTATGAACATGTGTAGCATTACGCTCGAGATTCATTAAGAATAAACCATTCACCATCGGAGCATGACCATAAAACATATCTCTCATATAAATAGAACAACCATTATTCTCGGATTTAAATGAGTAGCCATCTCGAATTAAACGAGATCCTGATACAATGTTCATGCTCAAACTTGGTACTAAATAACAATTATTGAGGTTCAAAACTAATCCCGTAGGTAAATGTAGAGGTAGCGTGCCGACGGCGATCACATCGACCTTGGAACCATTCCCGATGCGCATCGTCACCTTGTCCTTCGCCAGTCTCCGCTTATTCCGCAGCTCCTGCTTTGAGTTACAAATGTGAGCAACTGCACCGGTATCAAATACCCAGGAGCTACTATGAGTACTGGTAAGGTACACATCAATTACATGTATATCACATATACCTTTCGTTTTGCCGGCCTTCTTGTCTGCTAAGTATTTGGGGAAGTTCCGCCTCCAGTGACCACTTTCCTTGCAATAAAAGCACTCAGTCTCGGGCTTGGGTCCATTCTTTGGCTTTTTCCCGGTAGCTTGCTTGCCGGGCGCGGCAACTCCCTTGCCGTCTTTCTTGAAGGTTTTCTTACCCTTGCCTTTCTTAAACTTAGTGGTTTTATTCACCATCAACACTTGATGTTCCTTCTTGACTTCTACCTCTGTTGATTTCAGCATTGCAAATACTTCAGGAATGGTCTTTTCCATCCCCTGCATATTGAAGTTCATCACAAAGCTCTTGTAGCTCGGTGGAAGCGACTGAAGGATTCTGTCAATGACCGCGTCATCCGGAAGATTAACTCCCAGCTGAGTCAAGCGGTTATGCAACCCAGACATAGTGAGTATGTGCTCACTGACAGAACTATTTTCCTCCATCTTATAGCTGAAGAACTTGTCAGAGACTTGATATCTCTCGACCCGGGCATGAGCTTGGAAAACCATTTTCATCTCTTCGAACATCTCATATGCTCCGTGTCTCTCAAAACGCTTTTGGAGCCCCGGCTCTAAGCTGTAAAGCATGCCGCACTGAACGAGGGAGTAGTCATCGGTACGTGCCTGCCAAGCGTTCATAACGTCTTGTTCTGCAGGGAGAATAGGTGCGTCACCTAGCGGTGCTTGTAGGACATAATCTTTCTTGGCAGCTATGAGGATGATCCTTAGGTTCCGGACCCAGTCCGTGTAGTTGCTGCCATCGTCTTTCAGCTTGGTTTTCTCTAGGAACGCGTTGAAGTTGAGGACTACATTGGCCATTTGATCTACAAGACATATTGTAAGTATTTTAGACTAAGTTCATGATAATTAAGTTCATCTAATCAATGAACTCCCACTTAGATAGACATCCCTCCTGTAATCTAAGCATAACATGATCCGAGTTAACTAGGCCGTGTCCGATCATCACGTGAGACGGACTAGTCAACATCGGTGAACATCTTCATGTTGACCGTATCTTCTATACGACTCATGCTCGACCTTTCGGTCTTCTGTGTTCCGAGGCCATGTCTGTACATGCTAGGCTCGTCAAGTCAACCTAAGTGTTTGCATGTGTAAATCTGTCTTACACCCGTTGTATGTGAACGTTAGAATCTATCACACCCGATCATCACGTGGTGCTTCGAAACAATGAACTGTCGCAACGGTGCATAGTTAGGGGGAACACTTTCTTGAAATTATTATGAGGGATCATCTTATTTACTACTGTCGTTCTAAGAAAACAAGATGCAAAAACATGATAAACATCACATGCAATCAAATAATAATAGTGACATGATATGGCCAATATCACATAGCTCCTTTGATCTCCATCTTGGGGCTCCATGATCATCTTGTCACCGGCATGACACCATGATCTCCATCATCATGATCTCCATCATCGTGTCTCCATGAAGTTGCTCACCAGCTATTACTTCTACTACTACGGTTAACGCGTTTAGCAATAAAGTAAAGTAATTTACATGGCGTTTCTCAATGACACGCAGGCCATACAAAAAATAAAGACAACTCCTATGGCTCCTGCCGGTTGTCATACTCATCGACATGCAAGTCGTGATTCCTATTACAATAGCATGAACATCTCATACATCACATATATATCATTCATCATTCATCACAACTTTGGCCATATCATATCACAAAGCACTAGCTGCAAAAACAAGTTAGACGTCCTCTAATTGTTGTTTGCATGTTTTACGTGGCTGCATTAGGGTTCTAGCAAGAACGTTTTCTTACCTACGTGAAAGCCACAACGTGATTTATCAACTTCTATTTACCCTTCATAAGGACCCTTTTCATCGAATCCGCTCCAACTAAAGTGGGAGAGACAGACACCCGCCAGCCACCTTATGCAACTTGTGCATGTTAGTCGGTGGAACCGGTCTCACGTAACCGTACGTGTAAGGTTGGTCCAGGCCGCTTCATCCCACAATATCGTTGAAACAAGATAAGACTAGTAGCGGCAAGAAAGTTGACAACATCAACACCCACAACAAATTTGTGTTCTACTCGTGCAAGAGAACTACGCATAGACCTAGCTCATGATGCCACTGTTGGGGAACGTTGCAGAAAACAAAAAATTTCCTACGGTTCCACCAAGATCCATCTAGGAGTTCATCTAGCAACGAGTGATCGGATTGCATCTACATACCTTTGTAGATCACGCGCGGAAGCATTCAAAGAACGGGGATGAGGAAGGCGTACTCGACGTGATCCAAATCACCGGAGATCCTAGCGCCGAACGGACGGCACCTCCGTGTTCAACACACGTACGGTCAGCGTAACGTCTCCTTCTTCTTGATCCAGCAAGGGGGAAGGAGAGGTTGAGGAAGATGGCTCCAGCAGCAGCACGACGGCGTGGTGGTGATGGAGCTGCAGTACTCCGGCAGGGCTTCGCCAAGCACTATGGAGGAGGAGGATGTGTTGGAGAGGGAGAGGAAGGCACCAAAGGCGTGGGGTGAGAGGCCCTCCTTCCCCCACTATATATAGGGAGCCTAGGGGGGCGCCGGCCCTAGGAGATGCAATCTCCTAGGGGGGCGGCGGCCAAGGGAGGAATCCCTCATCCCCAAGGCACCTAGGGGGTGCCTTCCCCTTTGAGGATTCTTCCTCTTTTTTTTCTCTTGGCGCATGGGCCTCTTGGGGCTTGTGCCCTTGGCCCATGTAGGCCAAGGCGCACCCCCTACAGCCCATGTGGCCCCCCGGGGCAGGTGGCCCCACCCGGTGGACCCCCGGGACCATTCCGGTGGTCCCGGTACAATACCGGTGACCCCGAAACTTGTCCCGATGGCCGAAATAGCACTTCCTATATATAATTCTTTACCTTCGAACCATTTGGGAACTCCTCGTGACGTCCGGGATCTCATCCGGGACTCCGAACAACTTTCGGGTTACTGCATATACATATCCCTACAACCCTAGCGTCACCGAACCTTAAGTGTGTAGACCCTACGGGTTCGGGAGACATGTAGACATGACCGAGACGACTCTCCGGTCAATAACCAACAGCGGGATCTAGATACCCATGTTGGCTCCCACATGCTCCTCGATGATCTCATCGGATGAACCACGATGTCGAGGATTCAAGCAACCCCGTATACAATTCCCTTTGTCAATCGGTATGTTACTTGCCCGAGATTCGACCGTCGGTATCCCAATACCTCGTTCAGTCTCGTTACCGGCAAGTCACTTTACTCGTACCGTAGTGCATGATCCCGTGACC
This sequence comes from Triticum urartu, assembly GCF_056163025.1. Lineage (NCBI taxonomy): Eukaryota > Viridiplantae > Streptophyta > Magnoliopsida > Poales > Poaceae > Triticum > Triticum urartu. The sequence continues at coordinate 26,921,571 of NC_141877.1, read as the reverse complement.
AGACACTTGGTCACTTTGAGCTCATTATGATGATGCATTACCGAGTGGGCCTAGTGATACCTCTCCGTCATACGGAGTGACAAATCCCAGTCTTGACCCATGTCAACCCAACAGACACTTTCGGAGATACCCGTAGTATACCTTTATAGTCACCCAGTTACGTTGTGACGTTTGGTACACCCAAAGCACTCCTACGGTATCCGGGAGTTACACGATCTCATGGTCTAAGGAAAAGATACTTGACATTGGAAAACTCTAGCAAACGAACTATACGATCTTGTGCTATGTTTAGGATTGGGTCTTGTCCATCACATCATTCTCCTAATGATGTGATCTCGTTATCAATGACATCCAATGTCCATAGTCAGGAAACCATGACTATCTGTTGATTAACGAGCTAGTCAACTAGAGGCTTACTAGGGACATGTTGGTGTCTATTATTCACACATGTATTACGATTTCCGGATAACACAATTATAGCATGAATAAAGACAATTATCATGAACAAGGAAATATAATAATAATGCTTTTATTATTGCCTCTAGGGCATATTTCCAACAGAAACCCTAGGGCACCTCCTCCTCCCCCTTCCACCTATATATAGTGAGGGAGAGAGAGGGCAGTCGTGATCCTTCACCTGGCGCAGCCCTCCACCCTCCAACTCCTCCTCCTCCTCCGTAGTGCTTAACGAAGCTCTGCCGGAGAACCGAAAGCTCCACCACCACGCCGTCGGGCTGCCGGAGCTCTCCCTCTCTCTCATTGCTAGCATCTCCTAGATTGATCTTGGTGACACATAGGAAATTTTTGAATTATTACTGTGTTCCCCTACAGTGGCATCAGAGCTAGGTCTATGCGTAGATTCAATGCATGAGTAGAACACAAGTAGTTGTGGGCGATGATTTGTTCAATTTTCTTACCGTTACTCGTCCTATCTTGATTCGGCAGCATTGTGGGATGAAGCGGCCTGGAACGACCTTACACATAAGCTTATGTGAGACAGGTTCCACCGACTGACATGCACTTGTTTCATAAGGTGGCTAGCGAGTGTCTGTCTCTCCCACTTTAGTTGGATCGGATTCGATGAAGAATGTCCTTATGAAGGGTAAATAGCAGTTGGCATATCACCGTTGTGGCTTTTGCGTAGGTAAGAAACGTTCTTTCTAGAAACCCATAGCAGCCACCTAAAACATGCAACAACAATTAGAGGACGTCTAACATGTTTTTGCAGGGTATGCTATGTGATGTGATATGGCCAAAAGGATGTGATGAATTATATATGTGATGTATGAGATTGATCATGTTCTTGTAATAGGAATCACGACTTGCATGTCGATGAGTATGACAACCGGCAAGAGCCATAGGAGGTGTCTTAATTTATTGTATGACCTGCGAGTCAATGTAAATAGCAGTAGCGTGGGCAGTGGGAAGCGCTACTAGTAATTACCAGTAGCGCATGTTTCTAACGCGCTACTACTAAGTAGATATAGCAGTAGCGCGTGTCAGCACACGCTACTGCTAACCTTTACTTGTAGCGCCATAGCAGTAGTGCGGCTACCCACGCTAATGATAGGCTAAAAACTCGTGCTACTTCTAGGCTTTTCCCTAGTAGTGGGTATCTCTGGGCCCACTCGGTAATGCATCACCATAATGAGCTCAATGTGATTAAGGAGTTAGCCATGGTATCATGTGTTACAGAACGAGTAAAGAGACTTGTCGTAACGAGATTGAACAAGGTATAGGGATATCGACGATCGAATCTCGGGCAAGTAACATACCGATGGACAAAGGGAATTGTATACGGGATTGATTGAATCCCCAACATCATGGTTCATCCGATGAGATCATCGTGGAACATGTGGGAGCCAATATGGGTATCCATATCCCGCTATTGGTTATTGGCCGGAGAGGTGTCTTGGTCATGTCTGCATGGTTCCCAAACCCGTAGGGTCTATACACTTAAGGTTTGGTGACGCTAGAGTTGTAATGGGAATAGTATGTGGTTACCGATGGTTGTTCGGAGTCCCGAATGAGATCTCGGACGTGACGAGGAACTCTGGAATGGTCCGAAGGTGAAGATCGATATATTGTACGAAGGGTATTGGAGTCCAGAAGTGTTCCGGGGGTACCGGGCTATGGCCAGCATGACCAAAAGGTGTTTCGGGGGGGGGGGGCAAGTGTTGCAGGGCCTCATGGGACAAGGGGAGTGGGCAAACCAGCCCACTAAGGGGTTGTGCGCCCCCACACCCTTTCCCGCGTTGCTTGGAGAGGTGGGGCGTCTCCACCTGGCTTGGGAGGCAAGCCTCCACCTGGCTTGGCTTGGGGGGGGGGGCAAATCTCCCTACGGTTTCCCTAGGGAGATCCAATCTACCTTGGCCGCCGCCCCCTAGGAGAAACCCTAGGGCGCCTCCTCCTCCCCCCTTCCCCCTTCCCCCTATATATAGTGAGGGAGAGAGAGGGAAGCCATGACCCTTCACCTGGCGCAGCCCTCCCCCTCCAACTCCTCCTCCCCCTCCGTAGTGCTTAGCAAAGGTCTGCCGGAGAACCGCAAGCTCCACCACCACGCCGTCGTGCTGCCGGAGCTCTCCCTCAACTTCTCCTCTCCCCTTGCTAGATCAAGAATGAGGAGACGTCCCTGGGCTGTACGTGTGTTGAACGCGGAGGTGCCGTCCGTTTGGCGCTTGGATCGGTTCTTCCATGATTTGAATCGCTGCGAGTACGACTCCATCAACCGCGTTCTTATAACGCTTCCGCTTAGCGAAATCTTCCGTAATTTGAATCGCCATGAGTACGACTCCATCAACCGCATTCTTGTAACGCTTCCACTTAGCGATCTTCAAGGGTATGAAGATGCACTCCCTCTCTCTCGTTGCTAGCATCTCCTAGATTGATCTTGGTGACACGTAGGAAATTTTTGAATTATTACTATGTTCCCCAACCACTTGCACGTGCAAGAGCTCTCGAGACTGAGGTGAAATCTCTCCTCTCTCAACTCCCTTTCGAATCACATGAGACATGGATACTACCTCAAGAGAAGACACTTTCCATAAGTACCAAGGAACTAGCCATGGAGAAGCTAAGGAGCAAGTCCGGTCGATGGAGGGAAAGCAAACACGAAGATAGATAAGAAATGGAGTGATGACCCACAAGTATAGGGGATCTATCGTAGTCCTTTCGATAAGTAAGAGTGTCGAACCCAATGAGGAGCAGAAGGAAATGACAAGCGGTTTTCAGCAAGGTATTCTCTGCAAGCACTGAAATTATCGGTAACAAATAGTTGTGTGATAAGATAATTCGTAAAGGGTAACAAGTAACAAAAGTAAAAAAGGTCCAGCAAGGTGGCCCAATCCTTTTTTGTAGAAAAGGACAAGCCTAGACGAACTCTTATATAAGCAAAGCGCTCCCGAGGACACATGGGAATTGTTGTCAAGTTAGTTTTCATCATGCTCATATGATTCGCGTTCGTTACTCTGATAATTTGATATGTGGGTGGACCGGTGCTTGGGTGCTGCCCTTCCTTGTACAAGCCTCCCACTTATGATTAACCCCTCTCACAAGCATCCACAACTATGAAAGAAGAATTAAGATAAATCTAACCATAGCATGAAACATATGGATCCAAATCAGCCCCTTACGAAGCAACACATAAACTAGGGTTTAAGCTTCTGTCACTCTAGCAACCCATCATCTACTTATTACTTTGCAATGCCTACCCCTAGGCCCAAACAATGGTGAAGTGTCATGTAGTCGACGTTCACATAACACCACTAGACGAAAGACAACATACATCTCATCAAAATATCGAACGAATACCAAATTCAAATGATTACTTATAACAAGACTTCTCCCATGTCCTCAGGAACAAACGTAACTACTCACAAAGCATATTCATGATCAAGATCAAAGGAGTATAATTATCATTAAGGATCTGAGCATATGATCTTCCACCAAATAAACCAACTAGCATCAACTACAAGGAGTAATCAACACTACTAGCAACCCACAGGTACCAATCTGAGGTTTTGAGACAAAGATCGGATACAAGAGATGAACTAGGGTTTGAGAGGAGATGGTGTTGGTGAAGATGTTGATGGAGATTGACCCCCTCTCGATGAGAGGATCGTTGGTGATGATGATGGCGATGATTTCCCCCTCAGGGAGGGAAGTTTCCCCGGCAGAACAGCTCCGCCGGAGCCCTAGATTGGTTCTGCCCAGGTTCCGCCTCGAGACGGCGGCGCTTCGTCCCGAAAGTTTCCTTCTGATTTTTTCAGGTCAAAACACACCATGTAGCAGAAGATGGGCATCGGGGGCCTGCCAGGGGGCCCACAAGGATGGGGGCGCCCAGGGGGTAGGGCGCGCCCTCCACCCTTGTGGCTGGCTGGTGGCCCCCCTCTGGTACTTTCTTCGCCCAATATTTTTATATATTCCAAAAATATTCTCCGTGAAGTTTCAGGACTTATGGAGTTGTGCAGAATAGGTCTCTAATATTTGCTCCTTTCCCAGTCCAGAATCCAACTGAATGCATTCCCCCTCTTCATGTAAACCTTATAAAATAAGAGAGAAAAGGCATAAGTATTGTGATATAATATGTAATAACAGCCAATAATGCAATAAATATCGATATAAAAGCATGATGCAAAATGGATGTATCATGGAGCAAGGTCGGACTTGCCCGGATCATCCGGACCCCCAGTCATACGATTCGGATCCTCTCCTGGATGATCCGGACTCCGCGCACGAAGACTACAGTAGCCCTCTGGACGAAGGCGGATCATCCGGACCCTTGCCCGGATCCCAGGTCTACAGACCTGCTCCCGGATCATCCGGACCCACCAAGACGTCCGGACGATGACCCGGACATCCAGACCACCTGAAGTTGCTAAGACACATTCGGACGATTCGGACGGTCGCCCGAATCATCCGGACCCCCGAAGCCTGGATCATCCAGAGCATGCCTACATGTGTGACTTGGGCCGAAGCCCATGTAACTGTATCTCCCCCTGGACTATATATACTCCTCCTCCACCTACGTTTTAAGGTTAGCATTGTGATAGCTCAAGTTAGAGATAGAGCTTTGCTCATCCACTTATCCCACTACTCCCATGGAGATCAAGACCTCCATGTGAGAAGATCCCCCAAGTGGATTCAAGACCCCTCCTAGGGAAGATCCTCCAAGTATTCAAGACCTCTCTCCTCCAAGGATTGGTATAAACTAGCTACCTTTGTCACCTACTTGTGTTGGATTTGGATCATTGCACCTCTTCTTGTGTATGTGAATTTATCATATGTGTGATTGGATCTTGTCTATTTGAGTGTTTCCTCTCGCGTGTTCTTCGCGGATCCCCTCCAAATCATGAAAAATCGACCATTAGGGTTCCACCCTACATCACAAAGTGTCCCGGTAAAACACTCAACTATTATAAACCTTGACCTTCACCAAATTATGTACGCACACTTCATTCCCCACCATCAACCGTGGTTTCTTCCCCAAGCATCAGTGTAATGTGAGTTACTTCATTCATGGAAACAGAGAGTAAACAAATCAGCTCTTTGATAAGACAAATAGTAAATAAATCAAATTAGAAATGTTACGGAATGTAGTTGCATCTTCTACCATTTCAACCAGCAATAGGGAAAAATCTTCATGTTAATTATCACACACTAAGATATGGTGCTAGAATAAAACAAGATACTACAAATTAAGGGGAGGAATCGAAACCCTGACAAGCGCAAACCCATACATGGTCGGCCTATATATTCTACCTCCCCATCCCTCCCTCGCGCATCGAAACCTAGGTCTGCCTTATCGTCTCGCTTCCCACCTCTTGCTTCTTGTCCCGCGGCCGAAACACCGTCATCCTGCCCCTTGATGGCCTCTTTGATCACTCTGAGAGACCCGAGCGGAGCGGGACGCCTTTGTTCATCTTGGGTGGTATGCATTCTGATGCCTCCAACCTACCCTCCCTAGCCTGTCCGGTTGCTCCGAGAGACCTGAGCGGGGCAAGACGACGGTTTTAGGCCTGGCTAGTACTCCCTCCGTTTCTTTTTACTCCGCATATAAGATTTGGTCAAACTCAAACTACACAAAGTTTGACCAAATTTATATAAAAAAATATGAACATCTACAATACTAAAACTATATAGTATGAACATATTTTTCATGGTGCATCTGATAATATTGAATTCATATTATGAATGCTTATATTTTATTATTTTTTTAATATAAAGTTAGTCAAACTCTACAAAGTTTGACTTTGACCAAACCTTATATACGGACTAAAAAAACGAAAGAAGTATGTGTTCCGTCTTCTTTCCCTATATATGCTCTCAAAAGAGCTCCATACGTATGCCCCTCCTTCTACGGTTCTTCGGTCGGTACTGAGAGCCATGACGAGGGGCAGAGCATGATTGCTAACCTTGGCTCTACCACCTTTGCCCCACGCTTAATGTCAAATTCTTATCAAGAAATAGCCTTTGTGAGGCCATGTCTTGATAAAGGTTTGATGTTAAGAACGTGTGTGTTAAACCGTGAGTCCCCAGTACATATTTTCGTTTGTTTTCCTTTCTTGGTAATTTCACTTTTTTTGCCTTCCTCAAAAGGTTTTCTCATTCTTCCCCTACAACTTTTTCTGCTTTATTTGCTATTAGTAAATGCGCCCGTGCGTTGCTACGGGTTGATTGAATAATTCTCAAATATAGTTTTCGATCTCGTGACATCACTCAACCATTTAAATTGGTTCACTTCGATAGCTAAACGTCTTTGGCCTTAGTTCAAAATATAATAATTCAATAGAACTTCACAAATGTAATTCAATTATGTTTTAATTTGGTCTACTATTAATTTGAACCTTTAATTTTGAATTTTTTTTATTAAATCTACGTACTATTTTAGACTCATTTTTTTTAGTTTTGACATGTACGCCTTTCTTTATTTATGCTCACTCTCTATATCCCACTCATTTTATAATTTGTTCCATACCTATCAAATACCTATCTCAAGCTCAAAATGTTTGATACGGTTCATAACAAAAATTCAGAGCAGCAAGCAATAGCAACAAAGCATCAGTTTACACTTAACAATTTTATACTGCTACCACTTGGAATAAGTGGATAGCTATCTCAAAAACAATTAACAACTCAAATAACAATGTTATATTGCTACCTGCTAGCAAGCTGCGGCTATAGCAATTTCAGCAGCAGCAGGGCGAAAAAGCGCACGTGCAATCAGCATCAAAAAAAAAACACGCGTGTAGGGGTAGCTTAGTAATCAGCGGCAGCAGCAAAACACACGGAGCCACATCTTCTCATCTCTCGCACACATGAGAGGCAAAGCACGCCATGCTCTCTCCCCTTTGATCTCCTCCCTCCCCTCCTCAATACCGAGGCCTCCATCTTCGGGGAAATATCTGGTACTTCCATCCTTAGGGTACTTCCGGTGCTCCAAAACTCGGTAGCACACTTTTAAAATGCTCGAAAAATTCTGAAAAAAAATCAAACACATTGACACAACATCAATGTATGTTGTCAAAAAATATGAAATCAAAATTCAAAACATTGCTTGAGATACAAAAATAACAAATTCGACAGTAAATAATACACAACATAAGTTGGGCTTTAGATTAGGGCCATTATCACATTGATCTACATTTTGTCATTTTTGTATCTCAAGCAATGTTTTGAATTTTGATTTGAATTTGACATTGATGTTGTGCCAATGTGCTGGATTTTTTTTAGAATTTTCAAACATTTTAAAATGTGCTACCGAGTTTGGAGCACCGGGGCGGTGGGAGTACCTTCCTTCCCGTGCTGGAGCTCGAGGAATCTGTTGAGTACGACTCGACTTTTTCCATTCCTTTTGTAAATGACTTGCCTTTGAAACTGCATCGGTACACACGACTAGACTGCTTGTGTTGACGACATCAGTTTAGAACGACGAGCAAACGGAAGGTATAATTTTTAACAAAAAGACTAGTAGTAAAAACTAGTAAGACGAGAAAGACATGTAGGGTGGGAAAGCTTCATCCATGCCCCAACAACGTTCGCCACACTGCAGGCCAATCTCACAACGAAGACCCTGCATGTAGACGTCGAGGACGCACCAATTCCCTATCACCGGCTGAATTACCTGGCCCCTCCCATCCCTGGTAATAGATCAGCCAGAGTTGAGGTCCTTAATTCCGTTTCCCTTTGCCCCCATAAACTCGCATGTCCACGAAACAAACAACAGAATTTTAGCCCCTAACCTGTCGTCGCGACATCGCCGACGCCCGCTTGGTAGATGGTGGTGGCGGTGGGGAGATCAAGAGACCCATGGCTCATTGGCCTTGGGAAAGTAGAGAAATGTGAGGACAAGATAGCAATACAATGTGAGGGGATAAGGTGGGGGCACCAGTTTTCATGTGGTTTGCTTACGTGGGCAACATCGCCCAGGCCTGCAAGCAGCAACTACGCGATCCTTCCTAGTAACAAATACTGGCAATGCAATGTATTCATCAAATATTATATGAAGTATACGCACATTTTATGATGCAATAATGTAAATAACATTGGAAATGCAATACCACCAGATTCAAATTAGGAGTACAGGAAAATAAGATATAACCACATGCAAAGAAGAATGTCCTCGACATTATTACAACCCCATACGAGCGAGCATACAAAGTGTCCCGGTAAAACACTCAGATTAACTATTACTCCCTCTGTAAACTAATATAAGAGTGTTTAGATCACTACTATAGTGATCTAAACGCTCTTATATTAGTTTACGGAGGGAGTATAAACCTGAACCTTCACCAAATTTGGTAGACGCAGTTCATTCCCCGCCATCAGCCGCAGTTTGTTCCCCAAGCATCAGTGTACCAGGAGTTACTTCATTCATGGAAACAAAGAGTAAATAAATCAGCTCTTTGATAAGACAAATAGTATAAATAGATCAAATTAGAAATGCTACAGAATGTAGTTGCATCTTCTACCATTTCAAACAGCAACAGGGAAAAATCTTCATGTTAATTATCACACGCTAAGAATAAAACAAGATACAAATTAGGGGAGGAATCAACACAAGTTAATTTTCATTTTATTCACTGTTAAATATTAACGTTTACTCCTTTCAATGCAAATAAAAAGAGTAAATTTAACTCGACTCGCTGCAAAAAGAATTAACCATCACTCCATTCACGTCCCTGTTAAATCAAGAGATCCAATGTTCCCTAAATTATGGCAACGCAAAGCCAGAAATTTCATGGGAATGACCTTCTTGTGGCATCTCATTCCAATGGTTTGTTCTCTGGTGGACCCCAACCATATGTTCACTACTGCAGTATCGTTTCTGACCAGTTCTGACATGGCACTGGACAATTGTCATGTACTCCACTTGTAATTGAGAGTGAAGTTCAGTAGGTAAATAAACTCAAGTGTTTGATTGGTTTCTTGGAATAATGATACACTTGAGGCACTACAACAATCTTCAAGCGAGGCAGAACTTAGGACATGACCGACAAAAACACTACATAGTTGATTTCACAACAGAATATCACTACAATGTTAATTCTCCTCGGTTAGCATTCTAAGGAAATTCATTGTCACATTGGGCTCAGTAGTTAACAATTGCAAGTCTTGCAGATTTGGCAAAGAAACAAATATCTTAGCGGTTGCAGCTTATACAAGTAATCACAGGACATGGCATTTGACGCTATAGTATAATTACCTGGCATAGTCGTCCCATCCAGGCAGGTAGCTGGAGATGAGATCCTACAAGGAAAATAGTTGAGCGACAAGGCGGTGCTCCTTTCAGCTTCAATCTTAGCCATTGCTCGTACTTGCTCGTTGGCCATGTCAACAGCAAGAAGCCATGCCTTAGGGTGCCGGAATTTGACCCTGGTGATGAGGTAAACAACGGTACCTTGATCATTCAGGCTGAGAACAGGCTGACATGTCCAGAGATTTTGCAAGTTTCTCTCTGCAGCCTCAGTCTTACGCAGCATTCCACAGCGAACCAATCCAGACCTCATTGCTGTGTCAATTTGGATGGCAGATGCCTTGACAGTGAAGTTGATTTTCCAATCCTTGGGATTGGCGGTGATGTCGCAGTTGGTATATGTGGTGAGTGTCCAGTCATCAATTCTGATATTGGGGCCCCTGGTTTCAGGGTCTTTACCAGGAAGACGGTCACCGGAGGCAATCCCCCAGGACAGCAACGCTTCGGTAAGGCTTTGGACAGCAAGCAAGCGCCTTGCCGCCATGGCTTCCCAGCCTCACCGGCAGCGGCACAAGACGGACTTTGTCGTTGTCGTCACGGAGCACGTCGTAGAGCAGTATTCCGTGCCAGAGATCAACCCAGCCAACGAGTCCCCTGCTCCCGATGGTGATGACCGAGTTGGTAAGATGCTGAAAGTGGCCATGGACATGGTCAGGGGGGAGCGGCATGGGGAAGGGTATCTGCGGCGAGTCCACTAGCACCTTCTTGGAGGTCCAATACCAGTCCTCGGACTTGAAGAGGTAGAGCACGAAATTGTAATATGAGGTTTGAGACAGCACGGCGATCGTAAATTCGTTGCCGCGGGGGAGGACGCCAACCTCATTGTCTGTGAACAAGTGAGGGTGAGGGTGCGGGAGGAGCTTGAGCGACGGACCTGTGGAGCTGGCTGACTGGTAGATGAAGTAGTCGCTCACCTTCTGTGTGATGTTTATGGGTGGGGGGCTGCGGCCGATGGCGATGCGGAGGACAAAGAAGCAGTCCGCCGCGCAAAGGATCTTGGGTTCCTGGAAGAAGACATGGCCGGGACGCATCCACTTGCAGTGCACGGACAGACGGGAGGGGATCGGCGGGTGAGCAGGCCATAAGGAAACCACCATCTGACTGCCTGTATTAGTAAACTCCTGGGCCGTGCTGTCGTTGGTGCTGTCGTTGGTGTCGTTGGCAATTTCTTTGGATCTCTCTCTCATTCTCTCTCTCTCTCTCTCTCTCTCTCTCTCTCTCTCTCTCTCTCAGGTCAAGGGTTGGGAGGCGGCGCATCAGTTGGTGGGAGAGATGGGGAGGAAACTCTAGCTACTAGTATACTAGTATGTATGCATGTGTAAATGCACGTTTGAACTTTTTTTTTAACACAGTACAGACACAAGCGTTCATATAAACACGCATACACTCACCCCCTATGAACGCACACACGCACACCCTACCCTTATGAGCATGCACGTTTGAACTTTATGGGGTGAGTTTTGGTAGGGAAAACATAGACTTGCTGATTGATTCAAAGAAAAAAAGAATCATGATTTATAGATACTGAAATAAATTATTATAAAGAAAGTCAGAATTAATATATGCAATCCCCACAATTTGTTAATAAAGAATCCCGCAAAAATTGTTAATAAAGAAAATAATTAAAAATGAATTTAACTTTACTTTATGTTTCTCCCTCGAAACCACTTTTTTGGGCTCAACTCGTTGCCAACCTCAAGCTACAACATGTCTGGCCCAAGAGGAATCAGTTTGGGCCACATTTTTTGAGAAGCATCAGGCGGTTCATTCTAGAACATGATGGATGCAACAACCATGCACTGTTCACTGCGAATTCCACTATTTTCAGCCGTTGGATTTAGGACATAAATGGTTAGGATTGATGGTCAACTCCTATTCAAAACTCATACACTATATAATAATATAGATATAGATATCCAGGCCTCAAATCTAATCTATAAACAACCGAATGGGCTAATGGCGCGACATGGGGTTGCAGCCTGCTAGAGCCGGCGACGCAAGAATCAAGGATAAGCTAGCCAGCCCAACCCTTCATCACCTCTGGCTGGCTTTTCGGTTTCATGGGCTTCATACATTGTTAACAGGGTTTTTATTATTTATTTATGCCACCGGTTGTGTCTCACTATTCAGTTGTGCCACTAGAAATTCCAACCGCTTAAAAATGCCATTGCTTCCTTAAAGACATGCTCAAAAATGCCACCGGACACCATTATTGTGATCTCAAATCTCTTTTGCCATGTTATAATGACAACACAAATACCTATGAACCAACATGCCAGCTCTCTCGCTATCTCACTACAATTAAGTATGAGGCCCACTTGTTCCCAACAGCGTTTTTTTTTCTATAAAATTATTCGCTTGCTTACTCCTGACAAATGGGGACACACTTATCATTGTGAAATAGAGAGAACTGACATGTGGGTCTAGGTTTATTTTTGTCATATAATATGGTCAACGGGTTTGATGTGAAAATCACAATGTCTAATGGCATTTTCAACAAACATTTAACGAAAATGATGGCATTTTTGAGATATCTAATGGCATATTTGAGCAAGTATCTCACGAATTGATGGCATTTTTAGTAGTTGTAACTTCTAATAACAAAACTGAATAATAGGACACAACCAGTGGCATAAATGATAAAAACCCTCTTTAAGAAAGGCATTCGGCATTGGAAAGTGGGACATCCTATTTGACGCGTTCTGCGTCAAGCAGAGACGCGACGCACAGGGTGAGCACGATGAAGGCTGCGGCGAGCAGGCACAGTAAAACCTCTGCGAGCGTTTCTAGTCAGGGGAGTAGTTGCTCAAAAAAAAGCCAGGGGAGCTAATGCCGGATCTTGACTCTGTACTATCGCGAGACTATCAGAACTAAAGGCAGCGGCAAATAAGAAATTTTTTAAATTTCGAACATGAACATTTTTCAAAAAACGAATAGTTTTAGACACACCAGCAGTTTTCAAATCCATGAACAAAATTTTGAAAACTCATTTTTTCTGAAAAAAAGGAATTTTATTGATTCTGTAAACAAGGTTTGAAATTCTCAAAAAGATTTGAAAATGTGAACAGGTTTTTCAAATAATAAACAAGATTTTTTAAAAGAGGAACATTTTTCAAACTCATTAAAAAAATTTGAGAAAGCTAACAATCTTTTGAATTTGTGAACAAATTTTGAAAATATGAACATTTTTTTGTATTTGTGCACATATTTTCAAAGGAACAGTTTTTACAATTCCAAATATTATTTGAATTTGTGAACAAATTTAACAAAATAGATTTTTTTGGCAAAAGTGAACAGTTTTTAAATCTCGCGAACAAATTTAAACATGTGAACAATCTTTTGGAAACACAAACATTTTCCGAAATTTGAACTATTTTTTTAACTTGAACTGTTTTTGTTCATGTTTAAAAAAAATAGAAAATATATGAATATCATATGAAAATGCGAAAAAATAATTTGTGTGAACATATTTTGAAAATATTCTAACCTTTTTATGAATATTTTTATAAAACGTGAAAATTTTCTGAAACTAATAACAAAATTTGAGAACGTGAACAACTTTTGGAAAAGCGCACATTTTTTTAACACATTATTTGCTTTCAAACATCCCAAATAAAATTGAAAACACGAACATTTTTGGAAATTTGCGAACATTTTTTTGGAAACAGAAACATTTTTCGCACACGTGAACATTGTTTGAAACTCCAAAACAAATTTGAAAATTTGAAAAAAAATTGGAAACATGAAAAATAATTAATTTGCAAACAATTTATGAAAAAATACAAATATTTAGAAAAATGAAAAGGAAAAGAAGTAAACAAAAAAGGAAGAAACAAAAGGAGAGAAAAACAAAAAAAGAAACAGAAAGGAAAAAATCAAAAAAGAAACAGCAACAAAAATGATTAACGGGTCGGCCCAGATCTCGTCGCTAGGTCGTGAAGCTTGTGCGAATCCTCGACAACTTGACGCAATGTGCGTCTTATAGGGTTTCTTTGGAAAGCATCTGTTAGGGAACGTAGTAATTTCAAAAAAATTCCTACGCACACGCATAATCATGGTGATGCATAGCAACGAGAGGGGAGAGTGTTGTCTACGTACCCTCGTAGACCGTAAGCGGAAGCGTTTATCAACGCGGTTTATGTAGTTGTACACCTTCACGATCCGTCCCGATCAAGTACCGAACGTACGGCACCTCCGCGTTCAGCACACGTTCAGCTCGATGACGTCCTCGCCTTCTCGATGCAGCAAGAGGGGCGAAGTAGTAGATGAGTCCGGCAGCACGACGGCGTGGTGACGGTGTTGGTGTAGAACAATCTCCGAATGACGTAGGATAATCTAGAAGGGACGGGGTAGCCGGCACACGACTTGGTGTTTCTTAATCTCTTTTGGGTGCTAGCCCTACCCCTCTATTTATATGTTGAGCCTTGGGATCAAAACTTGGAGTAAAAGCCTCCACAAAGTCGGTTTCACCCGAAAGGTAAGAGTCCTTCTCGGACTCCAGGGCCAGACGCCAGGGTTCCCGGCATCTGGACCAAGACGCCAGGGACCCTGGCGTCTGGCCCCTGGACTCCGCAAAACTTTCTTTTGCGCTTTCCAAAAACCTTGTGGGCTTTCCCCTTTGGTCCAAATAAAGTGTTCTCGTACCCAAACATTTCGGGAAACATCCGGAACCCCTCCCAGTGAATTCCGGAACCCTTCCGGAGACCAAACACTATTATCCCATATATCAAACTTTATCTCCGGACCATTCTGGAGTTCCTCGTCATGTCCATGATCTTATCCAGAACTCCGAACAACATTCGGTTACCAACATACATAACTCATAAATACTATATCGTCAACGAACGTTAAGCGTGCGGACCCTACGGGTTCGAGAACTATGTAGACATGACCGAGACACTTCTCTGGTCAATAACCAATAGCGGCACCTGGATGCCCATATTGGCTCCTACATATTCTACGAATATCTTTTTATCGGTCGAACCGCATAACACTATGCTTTGTTCCCTTTGTTATCGGTATGTTACTTGCCCGAGATTCGGTCATCGGTATCTCAATACCTAGTTCAATCTCGTTACCGGCAAGTCTCTTTACTTGTTCTGTAATACATCATCCCGCAACTAACTCATTAGTTATAATGCTTGCAAGGCTTATAGTGATGTGCATTACCGAGTGGGCCCAGAGATACCTCTCCGACAATCGGAGTGACAAATCCTAATCTCGAAATACGCCAACTCAACAAGTACCTTCAGAGACACCTGAAGAGCACCTTTATAATCACCCGGTTACGTTGTGACGTTTGGTAGCACACAAAGTGTTCCTCCGGTAAACGGTAGTTGCATAATCTCATAGTCATAGGAACATGTATAAGTCATGAAGAAAGCAATAGCAACATACTAAACGATCGGGTGCTAAGCTAACGGAATGGGTCAAGTCAATCACATCATTCTCCCAATGGTGTGATCCCGTTAATCAAATGACAACCCATGTTAATGGTTAGGAAACTTAACCATCTTTGATTAACGAGCTAGTCAAGTAGAGGCATACTAGTGACACTCTGTTTGTCTATGTATTCACACATGTATCATGTTTCCGGTTACTACAATTCTAGCATGAATAATAAACATTTATCATGATATAAGGAAATAAATAGTAACTTTAGTATTGCCTCTAGGGCATATTTCCTTCAGTCTCCCACTTGCACTAGAGTCAATAATCTAGATTACACAATAATGATTCTAACACACATGGAGCCTTGGTGTTGATCATGTTTTGCTCGTGGAAGAGGCTTAGTCAACGGGCCTGCAACATTCAGATCCGTATGTATCTTGCAAATTTCTATGTCTCCCACCTGGACTTGATCCCGGATTGAGTTGAAGCGTCTCTTGATGTGCTTCGTTCTCTTGTGAAATCTGGATTCCTTTGCCAAGGAAATTGCACCAGTATTGTCACAAAAGATTTTCATTGAACCCGATGCACTAGGTATGACACCTAGATCGGATATGAACTCCTTCATCCAGACCCATTCATTCGCTGCTTCCGAAACAGCAATGTACTCCGCTTCACATGTAGATCCCGCCACGACGCTCTGTTTAGAACTGCTCCAACTGACAGCTCCTCCCTTCAATATAAACACGTATCCGGTTTGCGATTTAGAATCGTCCGGATCAGTGTCAAAGATTGCATCGACGTAACCATTTACAACGAGCTCTTTGTCACCTCCATAAACGAGAAACATATCCTTAGTCCTTTTCAGGTATTTCAGGATGTTCTTGACCGCTGTCCAGTGATCCACTCCTGGATTACTTTGGTACCTCCCTACTAAACTAATAGCAAGGCACACATCAGGTCTGGTACACAGCATTGCATACATGATAGAGCCTATGGCTGAAGCATAGGGAACATCTTTCACTTTCTCTCTATCTTCTACAGTGGTCGGGCATTGAGTCTTACTCAACTTCACACCTTGTAACACAGGCAAGAACCCTTTCTTTGCCTGGTCCATTTTGAACTTCTTCAAAACTTTGTCAAGGTATGTGCTTTGTGAAAGTCCAATTAAGCGTCTTAATCTATCTCTATAGATCTTGATGCCCAATATGTAAGCAGCTTCACCGAGGTCTTTCATTGAAAAACTCTTATTCAAGTATCCTTTTATGCTATCCAGAAATTCTATATCATTTCCAATCAATAATATGTCATCCACATATAATATTAGAAATGCTACAGAGCTCCCACTCACTTTCTTGTAAATACAGGCTTCTCCAAAAGTCTGTATAAAACCATATGCTTTGATCACACTATCAAAACGTTTATTCCAACTCCGAGATACTTGCACCAGTCCATAAATGCATCGCTAGAGCTTGCACACTTTGTTAGTACCCTTTGGATCGATAAAACCTTCAGGTTGCATCATATACAACTCTTCTTCCAGAAATCCATTCAGGAATGCAGTCTTCTGTTGGGGAATATAGTAATTTCAAAAAAATTCCTACGCACACGCAAGATCATGGTGATGCATAGCAACGAGAGGGGAGAGTGTTGTCCACTGATGTCTACTACACAACCTTCTTCTTGTAGACGTTGTTGGGCCTCCAAGTGCAGAGGTTTGTAGGACAGTAGCAAATTTCCCTCAAATGGATGACCTAAGGTTTATCAATCCGTAGGAGGCGTAGGATGAAGATGGTCTCTCTCAAGAAACCCTGCAACCAAATAACAAAGAGTCTCTTGTGTCCCCAACACACCCAATACAATGGTAAATTGTATAGGTGCACTAGTTCGGCGAAGAGATGGTGATACAAGTGGTATATGGATAGTAGATAAAGGTATTTGTAATCTGAAATTATAAAAACAGCAAGGTAACGAATGATAAAAGTGAGCATAAACGGTATTGCAATGATAGGAAATAAGGCCTAGGGTTCATACTTTCACTAGTGTAAGTCCTCTCAACAATACTAACATAATTGGATCATAAAACTATCCCTCAACATGCAACAAAGAGTCACTCCAAAGTCACTAATAGCGGAGAACGAACGAAGAGATTATGGTAGGGTACAAAACCACCTCTAAGTTATTCTTTCCAATCAATCTGTTGGGCTATTCCTATAAGTGTCACAAACAGCCCTAGAGTTCGTACTAGAATAACACCTTAAGATACAAATCAACCAAAACCCTGATGTCACCTAGATACTCCAATGTCACCTCAAGTATCCGTGGGCATGATTATACGATATGCATCACACAATCTCAGATTCATCTATTCAACCAACACAAAGGACCTCAAAGAGTGCCCCAAAGTTCTACTGGAGAATCACGACGAAAACGTGTGCCAACCCCTATGCATAGGTTCATGGGCGAAACTCGCAAGTTGGTCACCAAAATATACATCAAGTGAATCACGTGATATCCCATTGTCACCACAGATATCTACGGCAAGACATACATCAAGTGTTCTCAAATCTTTAAAGACTCAATCCGATAAGATAACTTCAAAGGGGAAACTCAATTCATTACAAGAGAGTAGAGGGGGAGAAAACATCATAGGATCCAAATATAATAGAAAAGCTCGCGATACATCAAGATCGTATCATCTCAAGAACACGAGAGAGAGATCAAACACATAGCTACTGGTACATACCCTCAGCCCCGAGGGAGAACTACTCCCTCCTCGTCATGGAGAGCACCGGTATGATGAAGATGGCCACCGGAGAAGGATTTCCCCCTCCGGCAGGGTGCTGGAACGGGTCTAGATTGGTTTTTGGTGGCTACGGAGGCTTCTAGCGGCGGAACTCCCGATCTATGTTGCGTTTCGGAAGTTTTAGGTCACGTAGGTATATATGGGTGCAGGAGGTACGTCAGGGGAGCCACGGGGGCCCCACGAGATAGGGGGGCGCCCCCTAGGGGGGTGGGCGCGCCCCCACCCTCGTGGGCAGCTCCCATATCTTCTGACGTGGGGTCCAAGTCCATCAGGTGTGTTTCCTTCCAAAAACAACTTCTCCAGTTGATTTCGTTCCGTTTCGACTCCGTCTGATATTCCTTTTCTTCAAAACACTGAAATAGGCATAAAACAGCAAATCTGGGCTGGGCCTCTGGTTAATAGGTTAGTCCCAAAAATAATATAAAAGTGGATAATAAAGCCCATTATTGCCTAAAACAGTAGATAATATAGCATGGAGCAATCAAAAATTATAGATACGTTGCAGACGTATCATCCATGTACCCTCATAGACCGAAAGCGGAAGCGTTAGCACAACGCGGTTGATGTAGTCGTACGTCTTCACGATCTGACCGATCAAGTACCGAACGCACAGCACCTCCGAGTTCAGCACACGTTCAACCCGATGACGTGCCTCGAACTCCGATCCAGCCGAGTGTTGAGGGAGAGTTTCGTCAGCACGACGGCGTGGTGACGATGTTGATGTTCTACCGACGCAGGGCTTCGCCTAAGCACCGCTACAGTATTATCGAGGTGGACTATGGTGGAGGGGGCACCGCACACGGCCAAGGGACGATCAACTTGATCAACTTGTGTGTCTAGAGGTGCCCCCTGCCCTTGTATATAAAGGAGCAAGGGGGGAGGCCGGCCGGCCCTCTATGGGCGCGCCAGGAGGAGGAGTCCTCCTCCTAGTAGGAGTAGGACTCCCCTTTCCTACTCCTACTTGGAGGAGGATAGGAAGGAGGAGAAGGAGAAGGAAGGAGAAGGAGGAAAAGGAGGAAAGGGGGGCCGGCCCCCTAGTCCAATTCGGTTTGGGCTAGGGGGGGCGCGCGCCCTGCCTCCTCACTTCTACCACTAGGCCCATGAGGCCCATTACTTCTTCCTCGTATTCCCGTAACTCCCCGGTACCCCCGAAAATACCTGAATCACTCGGAACCTTTCCGATGTCCGAATATAGTCGTCCAATATATCGATCTTTACGTCTCGACCATTTCGAGACTCCTCGTCATGTCCCCGATCTCATCCGGGACTCCGAACTCCTTCGGTACATAAAAACATATAAACTCATAATATAACTGTCATCGTAGCGTTAAGCGTGCGGACCCTACTGGTTCGAGAACTATGTAGACATGACCGAGACACGTCTCCGGTCAATAACCAATAGCGGAACC
The DNA here is from genome assembly GCF_056163025.1 of Triticum urartu. NCBI lineage: Eukaryota > Viridiplantae > Streptophyta > Magnoliopsida > Poales > Poaceae > Triticum > Triticum urartu. The sequence goes on along the minus strand of NC_141877.1, from coordinate 26,902,214 downwards.
TGGATACTCATATTGGCTCCTAAATATTCTACGAAGATCTTTTATCGGTCAGACCGCATAACAACACACGTTGTTCCCTTTGTCATCGGTATGTTACTTGCCCGAGATTCGATCGTCGGCATCTCAATACCTAGTTCAATCTCGTTACCGGCAAGTCTCTTTACTCGTTCCGTAATACATCATCTCGCAACTAACTCATTAGTTGCAATGCTTGCAAGGCTTATAGTGATGTGCATTACCGAGTGGGCTCAGAGATACCTCTCCGACAATCGGAGTGACAAATCCTAATCTCGAAATACGCCAACCCAACAAGTACCTTTGGAGACACCTGTAGAGCACCTTTATAATCACCCAGTTATGTTGTGACGTTTGGTAGCACACAAAGTGTTCCTCTGGTAAACAGGAGTTGCATAATCTCATAGTCATAGGAACATGTATAAGTTATGAAGAAAGCAATAGCAACAAACTAAACGATCAAGTGCTATGCTAACAGAATGGGTCAAGTCAATCACATCATTCTCTAATGATGTGATCCCGTTAATCAAATGACAACTCATGTCTATGGCTAGGAAACTTAACCATCTTTGATTCAACGAGCTAGTCAAGTAGAGGCATACTAGTGACATACTGTTTGTCTATGTATTCACACATGTATTATGTTTCCGGTTAATACAATTCTAGCATGAATAATAAACATTTATCATGATATAAGGAAATAAATAATAACTTTATTATTGCCTCTAGGGCATATTTCCTTTAGTCTCCCACTTGCACTAGAGTCAATAATCTAGTTCACATCGCCATGTGATTTAACATCAATAGTTCACATCACCATGTGATTAACACCCATAGTTCACATAGTCATGTGACCAACACCCAAAGGGTTTACTAGAGTCAATAATCTAGTTCACATCGCTATGTGATTAATACCAAAAAAGTACTAAGGTGTGATCATGTTTTGCTTGTGAGAGAAGTTTAGTCAACGGGTCTGCCACATTCAGATCCGTAAGTATTTTGCAAATATCTATGTCAACAATGCTCTGCACGGAGCTACTCTAGCTAATTTCTCCCACTTTCATTATGTATCCAGATTGAGATTTAGAGTCATCTGGATCAGTGTCAAAATTTGCATCGAGGTAACCTTTTACGTCGAACCTTTTGTCACTTCCATAATCGAGAAACATATCTTATTCCACTACGGATAATTTTGACCAATGTCCAGTGATCTACTCCTAGATCACTATTGTACTCCTTTGCCAAACTCAGGGCAGGGTATACAATAGGTCTGGTACACAGCATGTCATACTTTATAGAACCTATGGCTGAGGCATAGGCAATGACTTTCATTCTCTCTCTATCTTCTGCCGTGGTCGGGTTTTCACACCTTGTAACACAGGCAAGAACTCCTTCTTTGATTGTTCCATTTTGAACTACTTCAAAATCTTGTCAAGGTATGTACTCATTGAAAAACTTATCAAGCGTCTTGATCTATCTCTATAGATCTTGATGCTCAATATGTAAGCAGCTTCACCGAGGTCTTTCTTTGAAAAAACTCCTTTCAAACATTCCTTTATGCTTTGTAGAATAATTCTACATCATCTCCGATCAACCATATGTCATACATATACTTATCAGAAATGATGTAGTGCTCCCACTCACTTTCTTGTAAATACAGGCTTCAGCGCAAGTCTGTATAAAACTATATGCTTTGATCAACTTATCAAAGCGTATATTCCAACTCCGAGATGCTTGCACCAGTCCATAGATGGATCGCTGGAGCTTGCATATTTTGTTAGTACCTTTAGGATCGAAAAAACCTTCTGGTTGCATCATATACAACTCTTCTTTAATAAATCCTATTTAAGGAATGTAGTTTTGTTTGTCCATTTGCCAGATTTCATAAAATGTAGCAATAGCTAACATGATTCGGACAGACTTAAGCATAGATACGAGTGAGAAATTCTCATCGTGGTCAACACCTTGAACTTGTCGAAAACCTTTTTGCGACAATTCTAGCTTTGTAGATAGTAACACTACTATCAGCGTCCGTCTTCCTCTTGAAGATCCATTTAATCTCAATGGCTCGCCGATCTTTGGGCAAGTCAATCAAAGTCCATACTTTGTTCTTATACATGGATCTCATCTCAGATTTCATGGCCTCAAGCCATTTCGCGGAATCTGGGCTCATCATCGCTTCCTCATAGTTCGTAGGCTCGTCATGGTCAAGTAACATGACCTCCAGAACAGGATTACCGTACGACTCTGGTGCGGATCTCACTCTGGTTTACCTACGAGGTTCGGTAGTAACTTGATCTGAAGTTACATGATCATCATCATTAACTCCCTCACTAATTGGTGTAGTAGTCACAGGAACAGATTTCTGTGATGTACTACTTTCCAATAAGGAAGCAGGTACATTTACCTCATCAAGTTCTACTTTCCTCCCACTCACTTCTTTCGAGAGAAACTCCTTCTCTAGAAAGGATCCATTCTCAGCGACGAATATCTTGCCTTCGGATCTGTGATAGAAGGTGTACCCAACAATTTCTTTTGGGTATCCTATGAAGACGCACTTCTCCGATTTGGGTTTGAGCTTATCAGGTTGAAACTTTTGTTGGGGAACGTAGTAATTTCAAAAAAAATCCTACGCACACGCAAGATCATGGTGATGCATAGCAACGAGAGGGGAGAGTGTTATCTACGTACCCTCGTAGACCGAAAGCGGAAGCGTTATGACAACGCGGTTGATGTAGTCGTACGTCTTCACAGTCTGACCGATCAAGCACCGAAACTACGGCACCTCCTAGTTCTTGCACACGTTCAACTCGATGACGATCCCCGGACTCCGATCCAGCAAAGTGTCGGGAAGAGTTCCGTCAGCACGACGGCGTGGTGACGATCTTGATGTTCTACTGTCGCAGGACTTCGCCTAAGCACCACTACAATATTATCGAGGACTATGGTGGAGGGGGGCACCGCACACGGCTAAGAGAACGATCTTGAAGATCAACTTGTGTGTCTAGAGGTGCCCCCTGCCCCCGTATATAAACGAGTAAGGGGGGGGTGCGGCTAGCCCTAGGAGGAGGCGCGCAGGAGGAGTCCTACTCCTACCGGGAGTAGGACTCCCCCCTTTCCCTAGTTGGATTGGGACTTGGGGGAAGGAGGAGAGGGAAGAAAGGAAAGGGGGGGGCACCGCACCCCCCTCCTTGTCCAATTCGGACTTGGGGGGGAGGGGCACGCGGCAGCCCCTAGGCCTCCTCTCCTCTTTCTCCACTAGGCCCATTAAGGCCCATTAGGTTACCGGGGGGTTCCGGTAACCTCCCAGTACTTCGGTAAAATGCCGATTTCACCCGGAACACTTCTGATGTCCAAACATATGCTTCCAATATATCAATCTTTATGTCTCGACCATTTCGAGACTCCTCGTTATGTCCGTGATCATATCCGGGACTCCGAACAAACTTCGGTACATCAAAATATATAAACTCATAATGAAACTGTCATCGTAACGTTAAGCGTGCGGACCCTACGGGTTCGAGAACAATGTAGACATGACCGAGACATGTCTCCGGTCAATAACCAATAGCGGAACCTGGATGCTCATATTGGCTCCTACATATTCTACGAAGATCTTTATCGGTCAGACCGCATAACAACATACTTTGTTCCCTTTGTCATCGGTACGTTACTTGCCCGAGATTCGATCGTCGGTATCTCAATACCTAGTTCAATCTCGTTACCGGCAAGTCTCTTTACTCGTTTCGTAATACATCATCTTGCAACTAACTCATTAGTTGCAATGCTTGCAAGGCTTATGTGACGTGCATTACCGAGAGGGCCCAGAGATACCTCTCCGACAATCGGAGTGACAAATCCTAATCTCGAAATACGCCAACCCAACATGTACCTTTGGAGACACCTGTAGAGCTCCTTTATAATCACCCAGTTATGTTGTGATGTTTGGTAGCACACAAAGTTTTCCTCTGGCAAACGGGAGTTGCATAATCTCATAGTCATAGGAACATGCATAAGTCATGAAGAAAGCAATAGCAACATACTAAACGATCGGGTGCTAAGCTAATGGAATGGGTCATGTCAATCACATCATTCTCCTAATGATGTGATCCCGTTAATCAAATGACAACACATGTCTATGGTTAGGAAACATAACCATCTTCGATTAACGAGCTAGTCAAGTAGAGGCACACTAGTGACGTTTAGTTTGTCTATGTATTCACACAAGTATTATGTTTCCGGATAATACAATTCTAGCATGAATAATAAACATTTATCATGATATAAGGAAATAAATAATAACTTTATTATTGCCTCTAGGGCATATTTCCTTCAAATTTTTCACATAAGCATTGCAACCTCAAACTTTAAGAAACGACAGCTTAGGTTTCTTGCCAAACCATAGTTCATACGGTGTCGTCTCAACGGATTTAGATGGTGCCCTATTGAACGTGAATGTGGCTGTCTCTAATGCATAACCTCAAAACGATAGCGGTAAATCAGTAAGAGATGTCATAGATCGCACCATATCTAATAAAGCACGGCTACGACGTTCGGACACACCATTACACTGTGGTGTTCCAGGTGGCGTGAGTTGTGAAACTATTTCACATTGTTTTAACTGAAGGCCAAACTCGTAACACAAATATTTTATTTCTGCGGTCATATCATAGAAACTTTTATTTTTGTTACGACGATTCTCCACTTCACTCTGAAATTCTTTGAACTTTTCAAATGTTTTAGACTTGTGTTTCATCAAGTAGATATACTCATATCTGCTCAAATCATTTGTGAAGATCAGAAAATAATGATACCTATCGCGAGCCTCAATATTCATCGGACCACATACATCAGTATGTATGATTTCCAACAAATCTTTTGCTCGCTCCATTGTTCCGGAGAACGGAGTCTTAGTCATCTTGCCCATGAGGCATGGTTCGCAAGCATCAACTGATTCATAATCAAATGACCAATATGACCTAAACGGCAGTGCCACAAATAAATTGCACGATCATTATTAACTTTGCATCTTTTGGCTTCAATATTATGAAAATGTGTATCACCACAATCGAGATCCAACAAACCATTTTCATTGGGTGTATGACCATAGAAGGTTTTATTCATGTAAACAGAACAACAATTATTCTCTAACTTACATGAATAACCGTATTGCAATAAACATGATCCAATCATATTCATGCTCAAGGCAAACACTAAATAACATTTATTTTAGGTTTAACACTAATCTCGAAAGTATAGGGAGTGTGCGATGATGATCATATCAATCTTGGAACCATTTCCAATACACATCGTCACTTCACCCTTAACTAGTCTCTGTTCATTCTGCAACTCCCGTTTCGAGTTACTATTCTTAGCAACTGAACCAGTATCAAATACCGAGGGGTTGATACGAACACTAGTAATATACACATCAATAATCTGTATATCAAATATACCTTTGTTCACTTTGCCATCCTTCTTATCTGCCAAATACTTGGGGTAGTTCCGCTTCCAGTGACCAGTCTCTTTGAAGTAGAAGCACTCAGTTTCAGGCTTAGGTTCAGACTTGGGTTTTTCACTTGAGCAGCAACTTGCTTGTCGTTCTTCTTGAAGTTCCCCTTTCTTCCCTTTGTCCCTTTACTTGAAACTAGTGGTTTTGTTTACCATCAACACTTGATGCTTTTCTTGATTTCTACCTTCGTCGATTTCAGCATCACGAAGAGCTTGGGAATTGTTTTCGTTATCCCTTACATATTATAGTTCATCACGAAGTTCTACTAACTTGGTGATGGTGACTAGAGAATTTTGTCAATCACTATTTTATCTGGAAGATTAACTCCCACTTGATTCAAGCGATTGTAGTACCCAGACAATCTGAGGCTCACTGCTTGAGCTATTCTCCTCCATCTTTTAGTTATAGAACTTGTTGGAGACTTCATATCTCTCAACTCGGGTATTTGCTTGAAATATTAACTTCAACTCCTGGAACATCTCATATGGTCCATGACGTTCAAAACGTCATTGAAGTCCCGATTCTAAGTCGTTTAAGCATGGTGCACTAAACTATCAAGTAGTCATCATATTGAGCTAGCCAAATGTTCATAACGTCTGCATCTGCTCCTGCAATAGGTCTGTCACCTAGCGGTGCATCAAGGACATAATTCTTCTGTGCAGCAATGAGGATAAACCTCAGATCACGGATCCAATCCGCATCATTGCTACTAACATCTTTCAACTTAGTTTTCTCTAGGAACATATCAAAATAAACACAGGGAAGCAACAACGCGAGCTATTGATCTACAACATGATTTGCAAAATACTATCAGGACTAAGTTCATGATAAATTTAAGTTCGATTTAATCATATTACTTAAGAACTCCCACTTAGAAAGACATCCCTCTAATCTTATAAGTGATCACGTGATCCAAATCAACTAAACCATAACCAATCATCACGTGAAATGGAGTAGCTTTCAATGGTGAACATCAATATGTTGTTCATATCTACTATATGATTCACGCTCGACCTTTCGGTCTCAGTGTTCCGAGGCCATATCTGCATATGCCAGGCTCGTCAAGTTTAACCTGAGTATTCGGCGTGTGCAAAACTGGCTTGCACCTGTTGTAGATGGACATAGAGATTATCACACCCGATCATCACGTGGTGTCTGGGCACGACGAACTTTGGCAACGGTGCATACTCAGGGAGAACACTTTTATCTTGAAATTTAGTGAGAGATCATCTTATAATGCTATCGTCAATCAAAGCAAGATAAGATGCATATAATATAAACATCACATGCAATCAATATAAGTGATATGATATGGCCATCATCATCTTGTGCTTATGATCTCCATCTCCGAAGCACCGTCATGATCACCATCGTCACTGGCGCGACACCTTGATCACCAGCATAGCATCATTGTCGTCTCGCCAATCTTATGCTTCCACGACTATCACTACCGCTTAGTGATAAAGTAAAGCATTACAGCGCAATTGCATTGCATACAATAAAGCGACAACCATATGGCTCCTACCAGTTGCCGATAACTCGGTTACAAAACATGATCATCTCATACAATAAAATTTAGCATCATGTCTTGACCATATCACATCACAACATGCCCTGCAAAAACAAGTTAGACGTCCTCTACTTTGTTGTTGCAAGTTTTACGTGGCTGCTACGGGCTTAAGCAAGAACCGTTCTTACCTACGCATCAAAACCACAACGATAGTTTGTCAAGTTGGTGCTGTTTTAACCTTCGCAAGGACTGGGCGTAGCCACACTTGGTTCAACTAAAGTTGGAGAAACTGACACCCGCCAGCCACCTGTGTGCAAAGCACGTCGGTAGAACCAGTCTCGCGTAAGCGTACGCGGAATGTCGGTCCGGGCCACTTCATCCAACAATACCGCCGAACCAAAGTATGACATGCTGGTAAGCAGTATGACTTATATCGCCCACAACTCACTTGTGTTCTACTCGTGCACAACATCAACGCATAAAACCTAGGCTCTGATACCACTATTGGGGAACGTAGTAATTTCAAAAAAATTCCTACGCACACGCAACATCATGGTGATGCATAGCAACGAGAGGGGAGAGTGTTGTCCATGTACCCTCGTAGACCGAAAGCGGAAGCGTTAGCGCAACACAGTTGATGTAGTCGTACGTCTTCACGATCCGACCGATCAAGTACCGAACGCACGACACCTCCAAGTTCAGCACACGTTCAGCCCGATGACGTCCCTCGAACTCCGATCCAGCCGAGTGTTGAGGGAGAGTTTCGTCAGCACGACGGCGTGGTGACGATGTTGATGTTCTACCGATACAGGGCTTCGCCTAAGCACCGCTACAGTATTATCGAGGTGGACTATGGTGGAGGGGGGCACCGCACACGGCTAAGGGACAATCAACTTGATCAACTTGTGTGTCTAGAGGTGCCCCCTGCCCCTATATATAAAGGAGCAAGGGGGGAGGCCGGCCGGCCCTCTATGGGCGCGCCAGGAGGAGGAGTCCTCCTCCTAGTAGGAGTAGGACTCCCCTTTCCTACTCCTACTAGGAGGAGGATAGGAAGGAGGAGAAGGAGAAGGAAGGAGAAGGAGGAAAAGGAGGAAAGGGGGGCCGACCCCCTAGTCCAATTCGGTTTGGGCTAGGGGGGTCGCGCGCCCTGCCTCCTCTCTTCCACCACTTGGCCCATGAGGCCGATTACTTCTTCCTCGTATTCCCGTAACTCTCCGGTACCCCCGAAAATACCCGAATCACTCAGAACCTTTCCGATGTCCGAATATAGTCGTCCAATATATCGATGTTTACGTCTCGACCATTTCGAGACTCCTCGTCATGTCCCCGATCTCATCCGGGACTCCGAACTCCTTCGGTACATCAAAACATATAAACTCATAATATAACTATCATCATAGCGTTAAGCGTGCGGACCCTACGGGTTCGAGAACTATGTAGATATGACCGAGACACGTCTCTGATCAATAACCAATAGCGGAACCTGGATGCTCATATTGGCTCCTACATATTCTACGAAGATCTTTTATCGGTCAGACTGCATAACAACATACGTTGTTCCCTTTGTCATCGGTATGTTACTTGCCCGAGATTCGATAGTCGGCATCTCAATACCTAGTTCAATCTCGTTACCGGCAAGTCTCTTTAGTCATTCCGTAATACATCATCTCGCAACTAACTCATTATTTGCAATACTTGCAAGTCTTATAGTGATGTGCATTACCGAGTGGGCCCAGAGATACCTCTCCGACAATCGGAGTGACAAATCCTAATCTCGAAATACGCCAACCCAACAAGTACCTTTGGAGAAACCTATAGAACACCTTTATAATCACCTAGTTACGTTGTGACGTTTGGTAGCACACAAAGTGTTCCTCTGGTAAACGGGAGTTGCATAATCTCATAGTCATAGGAACATGTATAAATTATGAAGAAAGCAATAGCAACAAACTAAACGATCAAGTGCTATGTTAACGGAATGGGTCAAGTCAATCACATCATTCTCTAATGATGTGATCCCGTTAATCAAATGACAACTCATGTCTATGGCTAGGAAACTTAACCATCTTTGATTCAACGAGCTAGTCAAGTAGAGGCATACTAGTGACCTACTGTTTGTCTATGTATTCACACATGTATTATGTTTCCGGTTAATACAATTCTATCATGAATAATAAACATTTATCATGATAAAAGGAAATAAATAATAACTTTATTATTGCCTCTAGGGAATATTTCCTTCATCTTTACATCCATTTGCCAAATTTCATAATCATAAAATGCGGCAATAGCTAACATGATTCGGACGGACTTAAGCATCGCTACAGGTGAGAAGGTCTCATCGTAGTCAACTCCTTGAACTTGTCGAAAACCTTTTGTAACAAGTCGAGCTTTATAGAAAGTAACATTACCGTCAGCATCAGTCTTCTTCTTGAAGATCCATTTATTCTCATGGCTTGCCGATCATCGGGCAAGTCAACCAAAGTCCACACTTTGTTCTCATACATGGATCCCATCTCAGATTTGATGGCCTCAAGCCATTTTGTGGAATCTAGGCTCATCATCGCTTCCTCATAGTTCGTAGGTTCATCATGGTCAAGTGACATGACCTCCAGAACAGGATTACCGTACCACTCTGGTGCGGATCTTACTCTGGTTGACCTACGAGGTTTGGTAGTAACTTGATCTGAAGTTTGACGAACTACTCTCCAATAAGGGAGCAGGTACAGTCACCTCATCAAGTTCTACTTTCCTCCCACTCACTTCTTTCGAGAGAAACTCCTTCTCTAGAAAGCATCCATTCTTAGCAACGAATGTCTTGCCTCCGGATCTGTGATAGAAGGTGTACCCAACAGTTTCCTTTGGGTATCCTATGAAGACACATTTCTTCGATTTGGGTTCGAGCTTATCAGGTTGAAGCATTTTCACATAAGCATCGCAGCCCCAAACTTTAAGAAATGACAACTTTGGTTTCTTGCCAAACCATAGTTCATAAGGCATCGTCTCAACGGATTTTGATGGTGCCCTATTTAACGTGAATGTAGCCGTCTCTAAAGCATAACCCCAAAACGATAGCGGTAAATCAGTAAGAGACATCATAGATCGCACCATATCTAGTAAAGTACGATTACGACGTTCGAACACACCATTATGCAGTGGTGTTCCAGGTGGCGTGAGTTGCGAAACTATTCCGCATTGTTTCAAATGTAGACCAAACTCGTAACTCAAATATTCTTCTCCACGATCAGATCGTAGAAACTTTATTTTCTTGTAACGATGATTTTCCACTTCACTCTGAAATTCTTAGAACTTTTCAAATGTTTCAGACTTATGTTTCATTAAGTAGATATACCCATATCTCCTCAAATCATCTGTGAAGGTGAGAAAATAACGATACCCGCCGCGAGCCTCAATATTCACCGGACCACATACATCAGTATGTATGATTTCCAGCAAATTTGTTGCTCGCTCCATAGTTCCAGAGAACGACGTTTTAGTCATCTTGCCCATAAGGCATGGGTCGCAAGTACGAAGTGATTCATAATCAAGTGATTCCAAAAGTCCATCAGTATGGAGTTTCTTCATGCGCTTTATACCAATATGACCCAAACGGCAGTGCCACAAATAAGTTGCACTATCATTATCAACTCTGCATCTTTTGTCTTCAACATTATGTATATGTGTATTACTACTATCGAGATTTAACAAAAATAGACCACTCTTCAAGGGTGCATGACCATAAAAGATATTACTCATATAAATAGAACAACCATTATTCCCAGATTTAAATGAATAACCGTCTCGCATCAAACAAGATCCAGATATAATGTTCATGCTTAACGTCGGCACCAAATAATAATTATTCAGGTCTAAAACTAATCCCAAAGGTAGATGTAGAGGTAGCGTGTCGACGGCGATCACATCGACTTTGGAACCATTTCCCACGCGCATCGTCACCTCGTCCTTAGCCAGTCTCCGCTTAATCCGTTGTCCCTATTTCGAGTTGCAAATATTAGCAACAGAACCAGTATCAAATACCCAGGTGCTACTGCGAGCTCTGGTAAGGTACACATCAATAACATGTATATCACATATACCTTTGTTCACCTTGCCATCCTTCTTATCCGCCAAATACTTGGGGCAGTTCCGCTTCCAGTGACCAGTCTGTTTGCAGTAGAAGCACTCAGTCTCAGGCTTAGGTCCAGACTTGGGTTTCTTCTCCTGAGCAGCAACTTGTTTGCCGTTCTTCTTAAAGTTCCCCTTCTTCTTCCCTTTACCCTTTTTCTTAAAACTGGTGGTTTTGTTAACCATCAACACTTGATGCTCCTTTTTGATTTCTACCTCCGCAGCCTTTAGCATTGCGAAGAGCTCGGGAATTGTCTTATTCATCCCTTGCATATTATAGTTCATCATGAAGCTTTTGTAGCTTGGTGGTAGTGATTGAAGAACTCTATCAATGACACTATCAACAGGAAGATTAACTCCCAGTTGAGTCAAGTGATTATGATACCCAGACATTTTGAGTATATGCTCACTAACATAACTATTCTCCTCCATCTTGCAGCTATAGAACTTATTGGAGACTTCATATCTCTCAATCCGGGCATTTGCTTGAAATATTAACTTCAACTCCTCGAACATCTCATATGCTCCATGACATTCAAAACGTCGTTGAAGTCCCGGTTCTAAGCCGTAAAGCATGGCACATTGAATTATCAAGTAGTCATCACCTTTACTCTGCCAGATGTTCTTAACGTTATCAGCAGCATCCGTAGTAAGCCTGGCACCCAGCGGTTCTTCCAGGACGTAATTCTTCTGTGCAGCGATGAGGATAATCCTCAAGTTACGGACCCAGTCCGTGTAATTGCTACCATCATCTTTCAACTTTGCTTTCTCAAGGAACACATTAAAATTCAACGGAACAACAGCACGGGCCATCTATCTACAACAACATAGATAAGCAAAATACTATCAGGTACTAAGTTCATGATAAATTTAAGTTCAATTAATCATATTACTTAAGAACTCCCACTTAGATAGACATCCCTCTAATCATCTAAGTGATCACGTGATCCATATCAACTGAACCATAACCGATCATCACGTAAAACGGAGTAGTTTTCAATGGTGAACATCATTATGTTGATCATATCTACTATGTGATTCACGCTCGACCTTTCGGTCTTAGTGTCCCGATGCCATATCTTCATATGCTAGGATCGTCAAGTTTAACCCGAGTATTCTGCGTGTGCAAAACTGGTGATGTAGGGTAGGAACCCTATAGCCCGATCTTTCATGAAAGGAGCGAATCCTGCGATGAACATGAAGAACACGAGGAGGGAAACGAGGGGAAAATCACGAGGGGGGCACAAGAGAACACTCAAACCAACAAGAATCATCACACATGCGTTAGATCCATGAACACAAAGGGAGATACCAGATCCAAAGTCAACAACTAACGATACAAGAGGTAACCGGTTCTTCTTCGTGACGAGGTCTTGAATCCACGGGGGGATCTTCCCTTAGAAAGGGGGCTTGAATCCAAGGGGATCTTCTCCAAAGAGGTCGCGGTATCTCGCAAGGAGGAGATCCGATATGGATGAGCGTAGCTCTATCTCTCAAATGAGCTATCACAATGCTAACCTTCAAATGGTGGAGGTGGAGGAGTATATATAGTCTAGGGCCATGAAGGGGTAAGTGAAGGGGTACATGGGCCTCAGCCCGCAACTGGACACAGCCAGGTACCGGACATCCGCTGGGGACCAGTCGTCCGGTGGCTCGTGGGCGGCCGGACGTCCGGTAGGGGCCTGTGACGCCCGGATATTTAAGCTACAGTAATACCCTGCTAATGATGCCACGTCACCACAATTACTGTTGTTAATCCCGCATTAGTTCAAAGCGATTCAAATTCAAATTTGAGTTAATGGCAAACATCAAAAGTTTTTAAACATTAAAACTAAAATGTCCGTTTTGTGGCAAATATTCCGTACTAAATTTTGGTGAAGAAACCACACTTCTATAAAGCATTTAAGTGCCCTATATTGAATAAAGCAGTAGCAAAAATAAATAGTTAAATGTTTTTATAATTAATAAAATGTAAAACTATTTTATCTAGGAGGTAAACTTTTTGTGGCAGTGCGTTTCGTGATAATACAAGTTTAGGGATCATTTTGTATTCTACAAAACTAAAATAAAAATATAAAACAGTAAAAGAAAGATAAATAACAAGAAAAAAATAAATTAAAAAGGAAAAAGAACCCTCCCCCACTGGGCCATGTGGCCCAGCTGGCCTCAGCCGCCCGAATGGGCCGGCCCACCCCGCTCTCCATTTTCCCTATCACCCGTATTCCCGTAACCCTAACCACCCCAATCCCCCACTCCCCCCGATCCCCCCACTCTCTCCTCGCGCCCCCTCCTCTCAGACCCGATCTGGATCGGGGGCAGGAGACCCCCGTCGCCCCGCTTCTATCTCGCCGGCGCCGCTTCCTCGTCAGACTGTCGTCGTCGTCACCTCATCCCCGCTGGAACCGCCCCGAGCCCTCCGCCGCTCGGCCCCGACACCACACCTTCCCGCATGGCGCCGACCTCCGCCGCCCCCATCGTCGGCAACACTGCGGCCACCTCCCCGAGCCCACTGCCTCCCCCTGCATCGCCCGTGAGGCCTCCCCTTCTCCTCCCCTCTCCCCGTTGCACCACACCTCACCCTGCTCACCACGCGCGCGCCCGACCACAGTCGCCTCTGCCCGCCGGCGACCTCGCCTCCGCGCGCGCCCGGGCATGGCCTCACCCTCCGCTGCCGCTCTGTCTAGTCCCGCTCTGCTGTGATGCCGGCTCACCTCCTCCCCGTGCCTATGTCCGACGCCGGTGTCTGCCACCGCCGCGCCTGATGAATTCCCGCACCCCATTGGACGCACGTAACCACACCCGTTAGCCCGACTTGCTAAGGCCTCCTGGCCAATGACGTGTGGGGCCGCCCCCTTGAAAGTGCAACTATCCCTAGGTGGTTTTGGTAATTCATAACAACATATAGCTCATTGAGCTAATGCTATTCCAAGATGATCATTTCAGGAAAGCTCAATGATTGGCATGGCATGGATGGTGAAAGTGGAACCCTCAAAATGCTAAGGACAAAGGATTGGCTCTAGCTCATATGCTCAAGACTCTTCATTTTACATTTTAGTGGTCCAAGATCACATTGAGTCCATAGGAAAAGCCAATACTATCAAGGAGGGATGAGGTGTTGCTTAATGAGCCTCTTGCTTCATGTGCTTAATGATATGCTCCAAATCCTCAGCTACTTTCCCATATCCACATTTGACCTAAACCCAAAGCCAAACTCGGCCCTACCGATTCTTTCAACCCGGCGCCACCGAGTTTCACTTGTCATAGCCATTGCCAAACCCTAGCAAATCGGTTCTACCGATAGGGATCTCGGTCTCACCGAGATGGGATTGAAATCTCTCTGTTTCCTTTTCGTAACTTTTCGGTCTCACTGAAAGAGCGGATCGGTCCCACCGAGATTGCAATGTAAACTCACTGTTTCCTTTTCATAACATTTCGGTCTCACCGAGAAGAGCGAATCGGTCCCACCGAGTTTGCCTGACCAACCCTCTGGTTAGCTTATTACCAAATCGGTCTCACCGAGTTTGTGTAATCGGTCTCACCGAGATTACGTTATGCCCTAACCCTAACCATATCGGTCCTACCGAGTTGCATGTCAGTCCCACCGAAAATCTCTAACGGTCACTAGGTTTACTATTTCGGTTCAACCGAGTTTGTTGATTCGGTCCCACCGAGATTGGTAAATTGTGTGTAACGGTTGGATTTTGTGTGGAGGCTATATATACCCCTCCACCTCCTCTTCACTCGTGGAGAGAGCCATCAGAACACATCTACACTTCCAACTCATATGTTCTAAGAGAGAACCACCTACTCATGTGTTGAGGCCAAGATATTCCATTCCTACCATATGAATCTTGATCTCTAGCCTTCCCCAAGTTGCTTTCCACTCAAATCTTCTTTCCACCAAATCAAAATCCTGTGAGAGAGAGTTGAGTGTTGGGGAGACTATCATTTGAAGCACAAGAGCAAGGACTTCATCATCAACACACCATTTGTTACTTCTTGGAGAGTGGTGTCTCCTAGATTGGCTAGGTGTCACTTGGGAGCCTCCGACAAGATTATGGAGTTGAACCAAGGAGTTTGTAAGGGCAAGGAGATCGCCTACTTCGTGAAGATCTACCGCTAGTGAGGCAAGTCCTTCGTGGGCGATGGCCATGGTGGGATAGACAAGGTTGCTTCTTCGTGGACCCTTCGTGGGTGGAGCCCTCCGTGGACTCGCGCAACCGTTACCCTTCGTGGGTTGAAGTCTCCATCAACGTGGATGTAGGATAGCACCACCTATCCGAACCATGGGAAAAACATCCATGCCTCCAATTGCGTTTGAATTCTCCAAACCCTTCCCTTTACATTCTTGCAAGTTGCATGCTTTACTTTCCGCTACCAATATACTCTTTGCATGCTTGCTTGAATTGTGTGATGATTGCTTGACTTGTCCTAAAATAGCTAAAATCTGCCAAGAACTAAAATTGGGAAAAGGTTAAATTTTTATTTGGTCAAGTAGTCTAATCACCCCCCTCTAGACATACTTTCGATCCTACACCCCTGAGAACGTTTTAAAAAATATAATAGGAAATTAATTAATTAATTAATTAATTAATTAATTAAAATGCTAATTAACTTAATTAACTTGTGTTAGTTAATCTAATAACCTAGTTAGTCTATTTAATCGTTTAGGTTAATAAAACAGTGTATGACAAGGAGGCCCCACCCCCTGTTGACCAGTCAAAGTTTGACTGGTCAACTGGGAACCCTTGGACCCACATGTCAGCCTCTCTAGTACATTTATGTGTACCCGGATCTGGGTGCACCTAGCAATTCATATTTATTTCGAATTAAAATAATCTGATAATTCTAGAAAATGATTTAAAACTTTAAAAATTAATATAAAATAAACCGTAGCTCGGATGGAAAAACTTTGTACATGAAAGTTGCTCAGAACGACGTGACGAATCCGAATATGAAGTCTGTTCATCCGCCGCGCATCCCTAGCATAGCAAACACGCAACTTTCCCCATCCGGTTCATCTGTCCGAAAACGTGAAACACTGAGAATACTTTCCTGGATGTTTTCCCCCTTCACCGGTACCACCTCGTACCGCGTTAGGGTACACCTAGCATCACGCTTTGTCATGTCATGCATCGTCATGTGTTTGTTTGCATTATATATATTGTTTCTTCCCCCTCTTCTCTCGCTAGACACCGAGACCGACGCCGCTGCTACCCAGTATGACTACGGTGTTGACGACCCCTCTCTCTTGCCAGAGCAACCAGGCAAGCCCCCCCTGATCACCGGATATCGCCTACTCTACTCTCTATACTTCTTGCATTAGAGTAGTGTAGCATGTTACTGCTTTCCATTAATCCTATCCTGATACATAGCCTGTCCTTGCTACTACTGTTGTTACCTTTACCTGCAATCCTAATGCTTAGTATAGGATGCTAGTTTATCATCAGTGGCCATACATTCTTGTCTGTCTGCCATGCTATACTATCGGGCCGTGATCACTTGGGAGGTGGTCACGGGTATATACTTATACATAATATATGATACTTGTGGTGATTAAAGTCGGGTCGGCTCGTAGGAGTACCCGCGAGTGATTCCGATGTTGGGGGCTGAAGGGGCAGGTGGCTCCATCCCGGTAGAGGTGGACCTGAGTTCCCGAAGGCCCCCGACGGTTACTTTGTGGCGGAGCGACAGGGCAGGTTGAGACCACCTAGGAGAGAGGTGGGCCTGGCCCTGGTCGGCGTCCGTGGTCATTTCTGAATAACACGCTTAACGAGATCTTGGTATTTGATCTGAGTCTGGCTACTGGCCTATACGCACTAACCATCTACGCGGGGACAATTATGGGCACTCGATGTCGTAGTATCAGCCGAAGCCTTCGTGACGTCAGCGACTGAGCGGCGCGCGCCGGGTTGGACCGCGTAACGCAACTTCCTTTGTAATGGAGGTTGCTAGGTCCGCTCTCCGGCCGCATACGCAACGTGCAGGTGTGCAATGGGCGATGGGCCCAGACCCCTGCGCCATATGATTTAGACCGGCGTGCTGACCTCTCTGTTGTGCCTAGGTAGGGCTGCGACGTGTTGATCTTCTGAGGCCGGGCATGACCCAGGAAAGTGTGTCCATCCAAATGGGGTCGAGCGTGTTGGGTTATGTGGTGCACACCTGCAGAGAAGTTAATCTATTCGAATAGCCGTGTCCCTCTATAAAAGGACGACCCGGAGTTGTACCTTGACCTTATGACAACTAGAACCAGATACTTAAT
This sequence comes from Triticum urartu, assembly GCF_056163025.1. Classification (NCBI taxonomy): domain Eukaryota; kingdom Viridiplantae; phylum Streptophyta; class Magnoliopsida; order Poales; family Poaceae; genus Triticum; species Triticum urartu. Next base: position 26,884,790 of record NC_141877.1, on the reverse strand, counting down.
AAAACACACCCTTCCAAGTGCCAGATACAACCGGTGATCGCTCTCTCACAGGGCGACGAGGGGAGGATCATCGGTTAGTATTATGCTATGCGATGCTACTTGGAGGACTTCAGTCTACTCTCTTCTACATGCTGCAAGACAGAGGCTGCCAGAAGCGTACACTACTAGGGAAAAGCCTACCAGTAGCGCGGGTTTTGGGTGTATCAGTAGCGCGGGCGCCCGCGCTACTGATACGGCGCCACAGCTAACTTGTAGCAGTAGCGCGTGTTGACACTCGCTACTGCTATACATGGTTAGTTGTAGCGTGCGTTGCAGTACAACGCTACTGCTAATTATCTGTAGCGGGTCTTATACCCCGCGCTACTACTATTACTTTCAAAAGCAAAAAAAATCTCAATCCCGTGCGTGTTGTCAATGGCAGCAGTTGTTCGATCCAGCGATGGTTGGGGTCGCCGGAGGCATGAACGAGCAGCGGCAGACCAGATCCGGCAGTGGCTGTTGGAGGAGGGCCTGTTTCCATGGAAGAGCAAGGCAGCGGCGTGGGGCTCCTCTTCCCGACCATGTCAGATATGGTCGTCCATGGTGACTACCTGCACGGGCATGGACATGGGATTGTGAGTCAAACCAGAGGGAGAGAGAGAGAGAGAAAGAAAACCGAGGAAGAGAGGAAGGAGATGGAGGGAGTAGCGGGGCTGGTCACCGGTGGTTAGGTCTCCGACGTGGTGGTGGGAGGCGGCGGCCTCCTAGACGCCGGTGGAAGACCGGCGAGCTCCTAGATGCCGGTGGCGCGAGTCGGCGCCCTCTTTCGGTGCCACGGAGGAGGAGGGGCGCATGGGCAAGAGGTCAATGTGAGAACGTATGGAGAGAGAGAGGAGGGAGTGGCGGAAGAGAGGAGGGATTTGGGGGAGGGGGAGGATGGGTGGGGAAAAGGTGGTGGGTGCGGATTAGCGGTAGCGCGGTACATAAAACACGCTGCTGCTAAGAAAGTAGCAGCAGCGCGCTTCCGGGACCAAAAGTGTGCCCGATTTGAAAATTAGCAGCAGCGACCTCAGAAAAACCATGCTACTGCTACAACTATAGCAGTAGCGCGGCTCGCGGCACCGCGCTGCTGCTAAATGGAGTTGGGTGGGCACTGTCGGTCAATATTTGTAGCAGCGCGGGTTACGCCGAGCGCGCTACTGCTAAGCACTTGTCAGTAGCGGGTTTTCCACACCTGCGCTACTGCTAATTAGCAGCAGCGCTCCTTTTTGAGCCGCGCTGCTGCTAAGATTCTTTGTATAGGGTTTTCCCTAGTAGTGGTAGTCTTCGACAGGATTAGCCATCCCCCTCTTATTCTACCATTCTACAGTTCAGTCCACCGATATGGCCCTTTACACATATACCCATGCATATTTAGTGTAGCTCCTTGCTTGCGAGTACTTTGGATGAGTACTCACGGTTGCTTTCTCCCTCTTTTCCCCCTTTCTCTTCCACCTGGTTGTCGCAACCAGATGGTGGAGCCCAGGAGCCAGACGCCATCGTCGACGATGACTACTACTACTCGGGAGGTGCCTACTACTACGCGCAGCCCGCTGACAACGACCAGGAGTAGTTAGGAGGATCCCAGGCAGGAGGCCTGCGCCTCTTTCGATTTGTATCCCAGTTTGTGCTAGCCTTCTTAAGGCAAACTTGTTTAACTTATGTCTGTACTCAGATATTGTTGCTTCCGCTAACTCGTCTATGATCGAGCTCTTGTATTCGAGCCTTTGAGGCCCCTGGCTTGTAATATGATGCTTGTATGACTTATTTTATTTGTAGATTTGTGTTGTGATATCTTCCCATGAGTCCCTGATCTTGATCGTACACGTTTGCGTGTATGATTAGTGTACGATTGAATCGGGGGCGTCACAAGTTGGTATCAGAGCCGACTGCCTATAGGAATCCCCCTTCCATACTCCTTGGCCGAAGTCGAGTCTAGACATTGCAAAACTTTTACTAACATGGCTGTTCGGCCCATGGGCCCACGTCGCCATTGGGTGGTATTAGGATCTTTTATTCCCCGACCTATACTCTGGGACTCTGACCTCTCTTCTATTCGGGTTAAAATGAACTTACTAACTCTAACTCTAGGTTCTCGTAACTACTTCCTCTCGGAGAGCCCTTAGCACAAATGATCGCCTGCTGCACCAAAGGATTCCGAAGATACTCTCCGATGTTCACTCGAGACTTTGTGCCCATTGCTTTCACCGTCCCCTACAACCGAAATGTCCCTATGGATAAATACCTACACCTGTCATCCTTGCTTTTATTCAGAGATAATCTTGTTATTACAAAATACACCGAAATTCTCTCTATTGTTCCGAAAATACTTTGTGCCCACTGCCCTTGCAGTTCTTTGCAACTTGAATACCCCTACGAATAATTTCTCGCACTTATCAAGTATCCGCTCATCCCTAGTGGATACATGTATTTCACAGAAGTCTTCGAAATACCATTCGATCTTCAAAAATCCCCAATAGCCTATTGCTCTTGAAATTCTTGTGTGCTTGCATTATGATTAACCTCATAAGTCCGGTAATCTTATTGGCATCCTTAGTCATTATCAGTTTGAGTTTGTTGAATCAATATGTTGTGAATGCTCGCAATCCTTATTTAGGCCTTTCATTTCGTCCTTCTGGCTCAGACGTCATTTTAAACATGAGCTGGATCTTGACCAATCAAATTGCCATGGATTGTACCCCTAAGGCTATTCAACTTATCCATCCTTAATCAGAGTGTTTGCTTCTAATCCCTTGATTTGGAAATCATAAATCTTTGGCATTTGAACTTTGAGTTAGTCAGTTGTTTCTATAATCTGACCTCCTTGCATTCTTTCTTCCTTTGGTTGAGTACCGATGCACACATCAGATCCCTTGTGGATCACCAGACCATTTGTCTGAATTTAGCCGGCCGTGTCCTTCATATTGAATAACCTTGTGAGCCTTTACATGGGTATATAATACCTTTGGTAAATTGTATCCTCTACTTTGTGAACCATGCTCTACTTTCGAGCTTGTATGATTTACTCTGAAGTTTGTGGTATATGTTCCTAAGATGCCCTGATGGGTTGAACCTATGCCTTCCCTAAACCGTGTGAACCCGAAAGATTTCACGGGTCATACTTATCTGGTATTGGACCAGGTAAAAACTCTCAACAACTAATGTCATTTTCAAAATACGAGAGGTGAATGAAAGGTTATGCATTGAACAGGTGGGAGTCGACCTTGAACCCTGTGTTCATGCCCATGGACACAATGTATATCCTGTCATGGAAGCTTCTTGTAATAATAACTATTACCTTGATATAATATCATATGGTATCTGTGAATTGACCCTTTGCAATCGTGGTTCTGACCATATTTTCTCCTTGATTCCATATTCGGGGACAAGTTAAAGCACTTGTCTTTTGCAGATCAATACACCTTTGCAACCTCTATTATGATCTACCTTCGAGTATTACCCCGTGGTATCTCCATAATATCACAGAACCATATTACTTCTTATGAGTTCTTCTTCAAGTATTAATTCTCACCGGTTCCAATTTTCCCCGGGTTTTGAGCTGTTAGACACTCAAGGACACCGATAGTGAATGGAGTCTGTACTCGGATTCTATAACTCTTAAGTAATTCTTCGTTGCTTATGAGTTCAATAATCCTTCAAGCCATTCCTAGCCTGTTTGGCTATATCATTGTCATGATGATTTTAACTGTGCTACCTGGTCCTTACTCTCGGAGCCCCAATTTGCGACGATAGCTAAGCTTACGTCGATCTTCCTCATCATCCCCTTTCACCTTAAACAACAAGCTTGATTTCAAGTTTGCGTCGTAACTGTGGTTCCAATAACCTCTTGCTTCATCATTCCTTGACTTGATGGCATCGCCGATCGGTTACATCTTCATGAAATATTTTGACAAATGTGTCGTGATCATCATCAGCATTCTGAGCTCTTCCAGGATATCAATTGAATTCATGATGAGAAGTACCATCCTTGCCCTCGATGATTTGTGTTATCATTGACCACTTTATTGCCTTCCGTTCAACACAAACTTGTTCGTGTTTCTAGCAACCCTATTGCTTTCAAGTTAATGGTCGATATTTCATTCTTAGACTATTGGTTGTTGAATCACCTTTCTAACATTGATCATGCTACCTAAGACCATATTTTGGGTGAACTTTTCAACCAAATGCTTAATTGTGTATGTTTTGCTCGAGCATACATCCTTATATAATTTGATCCGACAAATGTTATCTGCTTGTCCACATAAGTGTGGAAATCCATCTTTTGGAAATCTTAATGAATTGTCGCTGAGTTCATCAGCCACCTCTTCATCCTCTCCTTGGTTTTAATGATGAAATCTTGTTTCGGAACTCGCTTCCATAGTACATTCCCCGAGAGTCTTACGATGTCACCGCGTTAATTTGTGTCGCACTTTTTCTTCTCAAGCATCCTGAGCCTGAGGTATCCCAACACCAATCGGATATGAATCTCGGTCAGATATGATGGTTGGAACATATTCCCAAGAATTATAACACTAGTCTTTTATATGACCCGGTAAGATGATGTCTTGCCTAGCACACCTAGCCGTAGGACCTATTGATATAGTTCCCTTCTTAGCAAGGTTAGCGATTCTTCCGTGAGGAAATCGTAAGACTTATTCTATAAGTTGTTCCCGATGGATCCTTTGTGCATCCAAATTCTAACCCTTACTTGATGGCCATGTCAATGCTATCTCGAAGCATGTCTGTGGTACTCTGATTTTCAACAAAATCATTTGAAGCCCAATGTTAAATGTTTCTTGCTCAGTTACCCTAAACACCGTTGTATGGGTGATGTCATGATATTTCTCTCCCCTTTCCTAAAGGGTTTTCTACGTTATATCCTATCACGGATATCATGCTCTGCTTGTCCTTGGGAAGGATATACCCCTGAAATATGTGTTAAAACAAATTTTCCTTTCCATTGTTCTGTTTAATTTGATAATCATATTATCCTTTCCATTGTTTGGTTTATCCAAAATCTAAGCAGTAATATTCTCCTGCTTATGTAAACACCTCGGTGTACAATTCTGTCAGCAAGACCCTATTACTATTGTTGATGACCTCCCGGTAGCCACTGATGGACGAGAACTTTGCCTATTGGTCCGCCTCGTTCAACAAGCAGGAAAATGGTTCTCTTCATCCCTCGCCCTTGGTACCGATGTTGTTGCCGACATAATCGACAGGCTACCCTCTGACATGCCTTGCTATCATGACCATGCAAGATGTCATCGCTCCTCCTACTTTTAACCCACATGGTGGGCCCATAACCCACAGTTCCACAGGATCGAAACCTGACTCTCCTGTACACCCATGTTGCCAAGTTATTCCTCGCGCTTAATCTCGTATGTAATTCATGGGTCATCTTCCTAGTAAGCTACTTTTGAATCAGACACAGTACTTATTCCCGTGATTTGAACCCCTTTCACGCCCCATTGCAGGCATCGAACGTTTGCCTGCCCACTCGAAACTTCCCAGGATACCTTCTTATTTAGCTCTCGATATTTTCTCAAGTTTCAATTCGAGAGTTCCTCTCCGCCACCTTCCCCGATGTTATCGATCAGGTAGTCAACCTTGCAGAGGTCCGTTCTTTCGGAATAACCACCCTTTATTCTTTTGTAAGTACGACGAAGATCCCGAAGAAATGATGCGTACTACATCATCATGACCCGAAGCAGAGAAATGAAGACATCAACATAATGGATCGACCGCTTCAAGAAGAGCAACCAAGATTGAGAACGCTCATTAGAATTTCGTAACCAAATCCCTTCCACCTCCCTTCCCCTCTTAAATCTCGGGACGAGATTTCTTGTAGTGGAGGAGAATTGTGACGCCCGGATATTTAAGCTACAGTAATACCCTGCTAATGATGCCACGTCACCACAATTACTGTTGTTAATCCCGCGTTAGTTCAAAGCGATTCAAATTCAAATTTGAGTTAATGGCAAACATCAAAAGTTTTCAAACATTAAAACTAAAATGTCCGGTTTGTGGCAAATATTCCGCACTAAATTTTGGTGAAGAAACCACACTTCTATAAAGCATTTAAGTTCCCTATATTGAATAAAGCAGTAGCAAAAATAAATATTTAAATGTTTTTATAATTAATAAAATGTAAAACTATTTTATATAGGAGGTAAACTTTTTGTGGCAGTGCGTTTAGTGGTAATACAAGTTTAGGGATCATTTTGTATTTTACAAAACTAAAATAAAATATAAAATAGTAAAAGAAAGATAAATAACAAGAAAAAAAATAAATTAAAAAGGAAAAAGAACCCTCCCCCCCCCACTGGGCCATGTGGCCCAGCTGGCCTCAGCCGCCCGAATGGGCCGGCCCACCCCGCTCTCCTTTTTCCCTATCACCCGTATTCCCGTAACCCTAACCACCCCAATCCCCCACTCCCTCCCGATCCCCCCACTCTCTCCTCGCACCCCTCCTCTTGGACCCGATCTGGATCGGGGGCAGGATACCCCCGTCGCCCTGCTTCTACCTCGCCGGCGCCGCTTCCTCGTCGGACCGCCGTTGTCGTCACCTCCTCCCCGCTGGAACCGCCCCGAGCCCTCCGCCGCTCGGCCCCGACACCACACCTTCCCGCACGGCGCCGCCCTCCGCCGCCCCCATCGCCGGCAACACTGCGGCCACCTCCCCGAGCCCACTGCCCCCCCTACATCGCCCGTGAGGCCTCCCCTTCTCCTCCCCTCTCCCCGCTGCACCACACCTCACCCTGCTCACCACGCGCGCGCCCGACCACAGTCGCCTCTGCCCGCCGGCGACATCGCCTCCGCGTGCGCCCGGGCATGGCCTCACCCTCCGCTGTCGCTCTGTCTAGTCCCGCTCTGCTGTGACGCCAGCTCGCCGCCCGCAAGCGCCTACGGGCGCGCCAGCGCCGCTTGTCACTGCTCCCGGTGCCTCCTTCGCCCCCTGCCTCGCGTGCTGCTTCCCCCTGCACGCCATGACTCCGGCCGCCGCTCCCCGCGCCTATGTCCGCCACCGCCACGCCTGACGAATTCCCGCACCCCATTGGACGCACGTAACCACGCCCGTTAGCCCGACCTGGTAAGGCCTCCTGGCCAATGACGTGTGGGGCCGCCCCCTGAGAACGTTTTAAAAAATATAATAGGAAATTAATTAATTAATTAATTAAAATGCTAATTAACTTAATTAACTTGTGTTAGTTAATCTAATAACCTAATTAGTCTATTTAATCGTTTAGGTTAATAAAACAGTGTATGACAAGGGGGCCCTTTGACTGGTCAACAGGGACCCCTTGGACCCACATGTCAGCCTCTCTGGTACATTTATGTGTACCCAGAGCTGGGTGCACCTAGCAATTCACATTTATTTCGAATTAAAATAATCTGATAATTCTAGAAAATGATTTAAAACTTTAAAAATTAATATAAAATAAACCGTAGCTCGGATGGAAAAACTTTGTACATGAAAATTGCTCAGAACGACGTGACGAATCCGAATATGCAGTCCGTTCATCCGCCGCGCATCTCTAGCATAGCGAACACGCAACTTTCCCCCTCCAGTTCATCTGTTCGAAAACGTGAAACACCGGGAATACTTTCCCGGATGTTTTCCCCCTTCACCGGTACCACCTCATACCGCGTTAGGGTACACCTAGCATCACGCTTTGTCATGTCATGCATCGTCATGCATTTGTTTGCATTATATTTATTGTTTCTTCCCCCTCTTCTCTCGCTAGACACCAAGACCGACGCCGCTGCTACCCAGTATGACTATGGTGTTGACGACCCCTCTCTCTTGCCAGAGCAACCAGGCAAGCCCCCCCCCCCTTGATCACCAGATATAGCCTACTCTACTCTCTATACTGCTTGCATTAGATTAGTGTAGCGTGTTACTGCTTTCTGTTAATCCTATCCTGATGCATAGCCTGTCCTTGCTACTACTGTTGTTACCTTTACCTGCAATCCTAATGCTTAGTATAGGATGCTAGTTTATCATCAGTGGCCATACATTTTTGTCTATCTGCCATGCTATACTATCGGGTTGTGATCACTTGGGAGGTGGTCACGGGTATATACTTATACATAATGTATGATACTTGTGGTGATTAAAGTCGGGTCGGCTCGTAGGAGTACCCACGAGTGATTGCGATGTTGGGGGCTGAAGGGGCAGGTGGCTCCATCCCGGTAGAGGTGGGCCTGAGTTCCCGAAGGCCCCCGACGGTTACTTTGTGGCGGAGCGACAGGGCAGGTTGAGACCACCTAGGAGAGAGGTGGGCCTGGCCCTGGTCGGCGTCCGTGGTTATTTCAGAATAACAGGCTTAACGAGATCTTGGTATTTGATCTGAGTTTGGCTACTGGCCTATACGCACTAACCATCTACGCAGGGACAGTTATGGGCACTCGACGTTGTAGTATCAGCCGAAGCCTTCGTGACGTCAGCGACTGAGCGGCGCGTGCCGGGTTGGACCGTGTAACGCAACTTCCTTTGTAATGGAGGTTGCTAGGTCTGCTCTCCGGCCGCGTACGCAACATGCAGGTGTGCAATGGGCGATGGGCCTAGACCCCTGCACCATAGGATTTAGACCGGCGTGCTGACCTCTCTTTTGTGCCTAGGTAGGGCTGCGACGTGTTAATCTTCCGAGGCCGGGCATGACCCAGGAAAGTGTGTCTGGCCAAATGGGATCGAGCGTGTTGGGTTATGTGGTGCACCCCTGCAGGGAAGTTAATCTATTCGAATAGCCGTGTCCCTCGGTAAAAGGACGACCCGGAGTTGTACCTTGACCTTATGACAACTAGAACCGGATACTTAATAAAACACACCCTTCCAACTGCCAGATACAACCGGTGACCGCTCTCTCACAGGGCGACGAGGGGAGGATCATTGGTTGGGATTATGCTATGCGATGCTTCTTGGAGGACTTCAGTCTACTCTCTTCTACATGCTGCAAGACGGAGGCTGCCAGAAGCGTAGTCTTCGACAGGATTAGCTATCCCCCTCTTATTGTGGCATTCTGCAGTTCAGTCCACCGATATGGCCCTTTACACATATACCCATGCATATGTAGTGTAGCTCCTTGCTTGTGAGTACTTTGGATGAGTACTCACGGTTGCTTTCTCCCTCTTTTCCCCTTTCCCTTCTACCTGGTTGTCGCAACCAGATGTTGGAGCCCAGGAGCCAGACGCCACCATCGACGACGACTTCTACTACTCGGGAGGTGCCTACTACTACGTGCAGCCCGCTGACAACGACCAGGAGTAGTTAGGAGGATCCCAGGCAGGAGGCCTGCGCCTCTTTCGATCTGTATCCCAGTTTGTGCTAGCCTTCTGAAGGCAAACTTGTTTAACTTATGTCTGTACTCAGTTATTGTTGCTTCCGCTGACTCGTCTATGATCGAGCTCTTGTATTCGAGCCTTCGAGGCCCTGGCTTGTACTATGATGCTTGTATGACTTATTTTATTTGTAGAGTTGTGTTGTTATATCTTCCTCTGAGTCCCTGATCTTGATCGTACACGTTTGCATGTATGATTAGTGTACAATCGAATTGGGGGCGTCACAGGGCCGGTCGTCCGCTCGTTCTGGCTCGGATGCTAGTGTGGCAGATTTCCGGTCTGGACCGGTCATCCGGTCGCTGGTCATGCGGTGGCATCGGACGTCTGCTCGTTTGGCTCGGGTGCAGGGACACCGGTCGTCCGGTCTGGACCGGTCGTCCGGTGGATCTTCAGGCGCCGGACGTCCGGACCCGACCGGTCGTCCGGTGGCTGGAGCTTCTTCGACAGCTCTTCTTCTTGCGTCTTCGTTTCCACGCTTCCCTCGCTGATGGTGTAGGTGTTCCTTGGCGCTTGCACTCCTCCATGTCGTCTGCAGCATTCCGACAATACATATGCATGCACACGGGAGAAGTGTCAAGTAGTATACCATCCTCGAAGGGGTCAAGTGAGCACGTGTAAAGGATATGATTCACCTTTGTGTATGTGAAGTAGAGGTCGCACGTGTCACTTGGCAAATGGACTCTTGACATGGTGATGTCCGTAGGATGCTCCGCATCATCTCCCCTCCCTTGGGAAAGATCCGACCTCGGATCGAAAACCAAATCACCATCGGAAAGAGATGGCTTCGCCGTGTAGGAGTGGACGTTTACCAAGTAGTCGTCATCTTCAAGATTGAAGTGGGCACTCTCCAATGTCACACCATCTTGGGATTCCTTCAAAATGAGCAAGGAAACAAACACTTGGAAAAATGAATTTGGTTAGCGTTAGTGCAAAACCAAGCATTCAATAGGCGATTCACCAAACAAGTGTCGTCATCATGCAAAGCATATGGTGTGACAAAGGATTGTGACATGGCATATAAGCGCATACATTGAGCACACACAAAGATATCATGGGGACAAGAATGTAAATGGTTGTCATCAACCGCATGAAGTGAGTAAGTATGAATCATTGGTGATGCAACAAGGCAAGCAATCATAGGAATCAAGTCGTGCAAGCTAGTAGTGCAAAGATGCAACATACTAGAGGAAAGCATGGCAATCATGTCATGTGAGCAAATAATAGTCATAGGCAATGTACATGACATATCGCAAGCACGAACACAAAGCAAGATCATAGTATCATCATTGGCATGGGGCACAAAGCAAACATGGCAATAGCAAGCAATGTCTCCACCAATCTTGCAAATACACATACAAGTATGAGAATAAATCATCATGTGTAATGCAAAGCATGGGTCACGAATGCATGGCAAAAGCATAGTAATGAGCATATCATGCAAAGTGATCATGGCAAGATGGGCATAGAATATGTAGTGTACCATAACCCATAGCCAAGTGAGGGTCATGTAGAAGAAATGCGCGAAGTCTTTGCGCGAAGAGAGCAGTGGGAAAGACAATCCATGGGATCTCAAGTCATTGTTTCTCTCTAGAGCTCGTTTTGTCAACTCATGGGATTGCGAGGTTGACAAGAATTCATGGGTACCTACACAAAAGAGACACAAATGAAAGAAATTGTGTGTGTGGTAAATGTACACATCATCCATCATGATGTGTATGTGCACGTGAGAGTTAGTACAATATAAGCATCGCTCAAAGAAATTTGATGCATGGTATAAGAACATGTCATCCATCATGAAATAATAGTTATTGTGTATAACACGATGGGGATGCAAATTGAGCATACAAGTATAAGGATCATGCAATTGATGGGAGTGATCAAAATTTCCTAAGATGTATGAGGAAACTATGGGGGTCTCCTCATGTGCAATATTGGAAACATCATATGGAGAAAATGGGTAATACCCAAAACAATGCATATCCGAAGCTAGGTGGTCATGGCATGGCATATGAGATAAAGGATGCAAAGGGAGCATATCAATATCATCACAAGAAAAACAAATGCCAATAACCATGGGCTTGTCATCTATGCCATATGTGCAAATTGGGTTTATATTAATGGCATATGCATAGTCACTATGAAGAGATTGCAAATATGACATATGATTGATCTCATGCATAGCATATGACAAGTCAAGCGGATTGGCAAACATAATGTGACCGAGAGAATTAGCACAAGAAATCCTATGTAACATGGCATCACAACTAAGAGACTCCACATGGCAATCATCATACTCATCATAAATGGGTAAATCATCGCATGGGGAAGTCACACTAGCATGAAGCATGGAAATAGGTTGATCAACATCATGCAAGCAATCAATGTCATGATAGTCCACTAGTGGGACAAGAGCATCACCTTCACCTATGTTACCTTTGTCATTCCACTCACGTGGTGTGGGTGAGGTGGGTAAGACCGAATGGTGGTCAAGATCATCATTGTGATGGAACCATGTGGGGGGTGCATCATATTCCACCATGGCCATCGTCTTGTCCAAAGGTAGGACGAAGTCGTCGAGAATCGACGCGTCATCATATAAGGGACCTAGCACCAAATGAGAAGACACAATAGAGGTAGAGGTCAAGTCGTTAGTGTTGAAAGTGGCCTCACATGACCTATCAACTATCTCACTCTCTCTATGTGGTGGTTCACTCACTCCCTCATGGTAGGTGCACTCAATGTCACATATGGTGGAGTCACTCATCTCACTCAAGTGGTGGGGTTGTGGCTCTCCTCACATGGGAATTCTGGCAACACATCACATATGGGGCTAGTGGTGAAGTCACTCTCACTCTCAATATGGTGGCTAAAGTCACTCAAATCATCACATGTCGCCGTGGTCGAAGAGAAAATCCCATGCTCAACCGTCTCGTTGTCGTCACCGTGGATGAAGGCCGAAGATGGGACATCATCACTCTCGCCTCCTAAGATGAAAGCATCATCCTTGCTCGTCACCATGTCGCTCGCCTCCAAAGTTTGGTCCTTGATGGTGTCCGTAGTTGTAGTCGTCGCCGCACCATCTTGAAAAAGAGTCGAAGTAGACTCGGCATCGTCAATGCCACAAAGAGGGATGGCGGTGAAGTCGAACTTGGGAGCATCGTCTTGGAGCTCGTCGGGCTTGGACATCTTGGTGATACCATCCTCATGCTCACCTTCTTGGAGCTTGGTCTTCGACAAGTGTGCTTGGGGTCGAGAAGCCTTGGCCTTCATGAGTTCTTGTTCCGCCTTGAGAGCACCAATGTAGTTGTCGTCGAGGTACTTGTAATTCTCAAGGAAGATTGTCTTAGAGATGTCGTTGTGCACCCCATCATGAAGTGGAACTTCATCGAAATGGGGTCGTCCATGCCGGCTCGTCGCAAGGCAATCTTCATCTCCTTGAAGTACTCGTCGATGGACTTGGATCCTTGGATGGTGTTCTCCAATTGCCATTGAAGTTGTTCCGTGTAGGTTGGAGGCACAAACTCTCGCCGCAAAGCTCTCTTCGTATTAGGCCAACTCATGTCGTAGCTCTCCGAAGGTGTGTGAAGCCACCATCTGGACGCGTAGTCATGGAAGTTCCTTGTGGCGCACTTCACTTGATCTTCGGGAGGGACTTGATGTAGCTTGAGGTAGTCGTCCATCAAACGCTCCCACTCGAGATACTCCTCGGGTTCTTGAGTCCCATAGAAAGGAATCGTGTGGTCGATGTCGAGGTCGTAGTAGCTCGTGGAATTCGCGGACTTGAGCTTGGGGAGCTTCTCTTGAGCATAGTCTTGAGGTGCTTGTTGGCGAAGATGCCATATATCCGAAGGCGAAGATGCCTTGAAGTCGCTTGGTGAAGATTCCAAAGTGGTTGGTGTAGCCGTAGCTCCATCTTGGTGGTGCTTGTCTCGCGGTCTTCTCTTTTGGTCATGAAGTTTGGACTTGGCATGAAGTAGGGCTTGTTGCGACTTGTAGGTAGGCACATCTTGAGCATATTCATGATGATGTTGTCGTTGTCGTGCTTGAGCTCGATGTAGATGATGTTCGTCGTCGTCGTGCACATGTTGCTTGGAGGTTACTTTCCCTTCATGACGAGGTGGATCACAAACGTGATGGTGGTCGCCATGGAGATGTGGACGAGGACGACTTACGCTTGCATCATTTTTGTGCTCCGAAGACTTGTGACTTGAACGTCGCCGCCTTGAGGATGATGAAGGGGAAGAACGGTTGATCAACAAGGTCCGAATCTCATCCATCCTTGCATCTTGCTCCTCCTTTTGTGCGGAAAGCTTGTTGTTGATGTAGTTGTACACGCCGTCGTTGTTGTGGAAGACTGGAGATGAAATGCCTTGCCTATCCATCACAAGATTCGAGCCAATATGAGTGGAGAAAGAGAAGAACGAATACCAAATGTACCTTGACCGAAGTTGAAAGTGGATCAATGATCACTCCAATGTGGATAAGGAAATAGCACAATTGGTACCAATTATTGTCGGTTTCTCACACCTACACAAGTAAGGCTTATGGTGGAGCTCGGTGAGGATAGTGGCACAAAAATTTAATGCAAAATGTTAGCAAGAGTCAATAATGTTGAAAGAGATTCACAAATTCGCAAGTGTAACAAGTAGACCAATAGCAATATGTGTGGCTCACGGAAACACACACACTGATAGATAAATGGGGTCGTGCAACCAAGGATGAGCACAAAATGTGGAATCCACGGAAAACGCTCGTGTTGCACAACTCAAGAGAGACGCTAGCACGATTTCTCTATAGGCGGATACGACACTTGTGCACAACCTATAAGATGCAAAATGGATAACTTTCTATCCCAAGTATGCTATGTATGTATTGTTCCCGGTGTTTGATCCAAGATGATCGGATATGACAATCTTATGTGTAATGTGGGATGATGCTATGGCACTTGCTTACAAGCTCTTTGTTCACTCTTTTTCTTTGCTTAAAAGCTTTATACTTTTTTTGTAATGCCACAATGCGAAATGCACAAACCAAGATAGCAATTGGGTATATACGGGAACAATCTTGTGGCACCAAGGATAACATGATACCAATATGATATGGTATGTATGCAATGTATGGTGTATATCACTAATGTGCACAAGTAACGTTGCCGGCAATACTCAAATGGCTAGTCTCGATAGTCAAGTAACGCAAAATGGGCTAGGGGTTATCAATGCAATGGCAAGGGAATATACAATGCAGGGGTACCACGATACCAAGATGATATGGAGGTTACCGTCCGAGGTGATGATGAGTGGCGGTGATCTTGATGGAGATACCAAGATGATGGAGACTCGTCCCTAAGAAGCCGAAACACCTTAGGAAACGGAAAAACCACAACTCAAAATCTCAAGGGCAAAAGTCAAATGGTGGTAGCGGGAAGTGGTGGTGTTGCACTAGGAAATGCGGAAGTGGAGGTTATGGTGGTGGACTATACACGGTGTCGGAGTTGAAAGCACGGTCCCTAAGTAGCCGAAACACCTTAGGAGACACAACTCACAACACAACCAAAATTGGGTTAAGTTGGGGTGGCGGAAGTGTATAGTGGTCAAGCCTATGCGGAAGTGGTGGTGGTGGTTGATGAAGAAGCAACTGTCCCTAAGTAGCCTAGACACCTTAGGAGACTCAAATCACTCCTCAAGCAACCACATATGCGCTGGGGATCAATATGGGTTAGGTTGCGGAAGTCGGTGGTGGTGTAGCGGATGATGTGGTGTAAGCCCTAGGCAAAGATGCCAAAGTTCCAAAACTTTGATGGAGTCAAATGATTTTGGTGGTATTTTTGTGGTAAGGAGGATGTCAAGAGCTTTTCAACGAGCTAAAGAACGTGAAAATCAGAGTTCGGATGAATTAGTTATGGCCGAAACAACAATCAGCCAAAGGTGATATCTACAGGTAGCGGACGTCCGGAAAAAACGGTCGTCCGGTCGCTGGACGTCCTGTCGAGTCGGAAATCCGCTGATTCTGCTCGGATTAGGGGGTTCCGGTCGTCCAGTAAGGTCGGACGTCCGGTGGTTCCTGCGGCTCCGGACGTTCGGTAAGGTGACGGTCGTCCGGTGTATCGGGGTCAACTCCAGATCCGAGATTCGGGACGCGATTTTGGGCGGAATTTGGGGATTTTGGGTTCAAAATTGATGAGATTTCGTGAATAAAAGATGGGGAAACTTGGGGAGATGCTAGATCCACTTGAAACCAAGCAAATCCATGGATCAAAATCAACAAAACATCATCAAACAAACAAATCACAAAAAAATTTGGGGCTATTTTTGGTGGAGATTTTCGAATTTAGGACGAAATCAAGCAAAAGGAGGCTAGAAAACAGTGGGGGAGGCTTTGAAATCGTGATCAATGTGGATCTAGATACCAAGATGATGTAGGGTAGGAACCCTATAGCCCGATCTTTCACGAAAGGAGCGAATCCTGCGATGAACACGAAGAACACGAGGAGGGAAACGAGGGGAAAATCACGAGGGGAGCACAAGAGAACACTCAAACCAACAAGAATGATCACACATGCGCTAGATCCATGAACACAAAGGGAGATACAAGATCCAAAGTCAACAACGGACGATACAAGAGGTAACCGGTTCTTCTCCGTGAGGAGGTCTTGAATCCACGGGGGGATCTTCCCTTAGAAAGGGGGCTTGAATCCAAGGGGATCTTCTCCGAAGAGGCCGCGGTCTCTCGCAAGGAGGAGATCCGATATGGATGAGCGTAGCTCTATCTCTCAAATGAGCTATCACAACGCTAACCTTCAAATGGTGGAGGTGGAGGAGTATATATAGTCTAGGGCCACGAAGGGGTAAGTGAAGGGGTACATGGGCCTCAGCCCGCAAGTGGACACAGCCAGGTACCGGACGTCCGCTGGGGACCGGTCGTCCGGTGGCTCGTGGGCGGCCGGTCGTCCGCTCGTTCTGGCTTGGATGCTGGTGTAGCGGATTTTCGGTCTGGACCGGTCGTCCGATGGCGTCGGACGTCCGCTCGATTGGCTCGGGTGCAGGGACACCGGTCGTCCGGTCTGGACCGGTCATCCGGTGGATCTTCAGGCGCCGGACGTCCAAACCCGGCCGGTCGTCCGGTGGCTGGAGCTTCTTCGACAGCTCTTCTTCTTGCGTCTTCGTTTCTACGCTTCCCTCACGGATGGTGTAGGTGTTCCTTGGCGCTTGCACTCCTCCACGTCGTCCACAGCGTTCCGACAATACCTATGCATGCACACGGGAGAAGTGTCAAGTAGTATACCATCCTCGAAGGGGTCAAGTGAGCACGTGTAAAGGATATGATTCACCTTTGTGTATGTGAAGTAGAGGTCGCATGTGTCACTTTCCAAACGGACTCTTGACATGGTGATGTCCGTAGGATGCTCCGCATCAACTGGCTTGCACCCGTTGTAGATGGATGTAGAGCTTATCACACCCGATCATCACGTGGTGTCTCGGCACGACGAACTTTGGCAATGGTGCATACTCAGGGAGAACACTTTTATCTTGAAATATTTTGAGAGATCATCTTATAATGCTACCGTCAATCAAAGAAAAATAAGATGCATAAAGAATAAACATCACATGCAATTAATATAAGTGATATGATATGGCCATCATCAGCTTGTGCTTGTGATCTCCATCTCCGAAGCACCATCATGATCATCATCGTCACCGGCGCGACACCTTAATCTCCATTGTAGCATCGTTGTCGTCTCGCCCACTATTGCTTCTACGACTATCGCTACCGCTTTAGTGATAAAGTAAAGCAATTACAGGGCGATTGCATTGCATACAAGAAAGCGACAACCATATGGCTCTTGCCAGTTGCCGACAACTCCGTTACAAAACATGATCATCTCATACAATAAATATAGCATCATATCTTGACGATATCACATCACAACATGCCCTGCAAAAACAAGTTAGACGTCCTCTACTTTGTTGTTGCCAGTTTTACGTGGCTGTTGCGGGCTGATCAAGAACCGTTCTTACCTACACATCAAAACCACAACGATAGTTCATCAAGTTAGTGTTGTTTTAACCTTCTCAAGGACCGGGCGTAGCCACACTCGGTTCAACTAAAGTTGGAGAAACTGACACCGGCCAGCCACCTATGTGCAAAGCACGTCGGTAGAACCAGTCTCGCGTAAGCGTACACGTAATGTCGGTCCGGGCCGTTTCATCCAACAATACCGCCGAACCAAAGTATGACATGCTGGTAAGCAGTATGACTTGTATCGTCCACAACTCACTTGTGTTCTACTCGTGCATATAACATCTACGCATAAAACCTGGTTCGGATGCCACTGTTAGGGAACGTAATAATTTCAAAAAAATTCCTACGCACACGCATAATCATGGTGATGCATATCAACGGGAGGGGAGAGTGTTGTCTACGTACCCTCGTAGACAGTAAGCGAAAGCGTCTATCAACGCGGTTGATGTAGTCCTACACCTTCACGATCCGTCCCGATCAAGTACCGAACGTACGGCACCTCCGCGTTCAGCACACGTTTAGCTCGATGACGTCCTCGCCTTCTCGATGCAGCAAGAGGGGCGAAGTAGTAGATGAGTTCCGGCAGCATGACGGCGTGGTGACGGTGTTGGTGTAGAAAAATCTCCGCAGGGCTTCGCCTAAGCACTACGAAAACTATGACGTAGGATAATCTAGAGGGGACGGGGTAGCCGGCACACGGCTTGGTGTTTCTTGATGTCTTTTGGGTGCTAGCCCTACCCCTCTATTTATATGTTGAGCCTTGGGGTCGAAACTTGGAGTAAAAGCCTCCACAAAGTCGGTTTCACCCGAAAGGCAAGAGTCCTTCTCGGACTCCAGGGCTAGATGCCAGGGTTCCCGGCGTCTGGACCCAGACGCCGGGGACCCTGGCGTCTGGCCCCTGGACTCCGCAAAACTTCCTTTTGCACTTTCCAAAAACCTTATGGGCTTTCCCCTTTGGCCCAAATAAAGTGTTCTCGTAACCAAACATTTCGGGAAACATCTGGAACCCCTTCCGGTGAATTCTGGAACCCTTCCGGAGACCAAACACTATTATCCCATATATCAAACTTTATCTCCGGACCATTCCGGAGTTCCTCGTCATGTCCATGATCTTATCCGGAACTCCGAACAACATTCGGTTACCAACATACATACCTCATAAATACTATATCGTCAACGAACGTTAAGCGTGTGGACCCTACGGGTTCGAGAACTATGTAGACATGATCGAGACACTTCTCTGGTCAATAACTAATAGCGGAACCTGGATGCCCATATTGGCTGCTACATATTCTACGAAGATCTTTTTATCGGTCGAACCGCATAACAATATACTTTGTTTCCTTTGTCATCGGTATGTTACTTGCCCGAGATTTGATCGTCGGTATCTCAATACCTAGTTCAATCTCGTTACCGGCAAGTCTATTTACTCGTTCTGCAATACATCATCCCGCAACTAACTCATTAGTTACAATGCTTGCAAGGCTTATAGTGATGTGCATTACCGAGTGGGCCCAGAGATATCTCTCCAACAATCAGAGTGACAAATCCTAATCTCGAAATACGCCAACTCAACAAGTACCTTCAGAGACACTTGAAGAGCACCTTTATAATCACCCAGTTACGTTGTGACATTTGGTAGCACACAAAGTGTTCCTCCGTAAACGAGAGTTGCATAATCTCATAGTCATAGGAACATGTATAAGTCATGAAGAAAGCAATAGCAACAAACTAAACGATCAAGTGCTACGCTAACGGAATGGGTCAAGTCAATCACATCATTCTCCTAATGATGTGATCCCGTTATAATCAAATGACAACTCATGTCTATGGTTAGGAAATTTAACCATCTTTGATCAACGAGCTAGTCAAGTAGAGGCATACTGGTGACATTATGTTTGTCTATGTATTCACACGTGTAGAGGCATACTGGTGACATTATGTTTGTCTATGTATTCACACGTGTATCATGTTTCCGGTTAATACAATTCTAGCATGAATAATAAACATTTATCATGATATAAGGAAATAAATAATAACTTTATTAATTCCTCTAGGGCATATTTCCTTCAGCATCACGCTCTAGCCGCACATAAAAGAAGTCGGTGGAAGGTATGGTTCCTCGGAAACCCTTGAAACGGGAATATCCTATTCGACGCATTCTGTGTCAAATAGTCGATGTTTCGCAATGAGCTAGAAAGATTTTATCGACCATGAAAAACACTCAAATGGCAAATGAACATGTCCGGTTAAAGTCCACGAAAGTTAAAAAAAAGAGTGATCCTAATCACGATGGCCAAATTCTCCTCTTTTTTTAGTGTTTTTTACTATATAGGGATTGACTATTCGTCACGCTGGGTGAGGAATAGTTATTCTTCACCCCATCTATTTTAACATCAATGCACCATAATTTTACGTTTCGTAAATTTTGTCTTATTTCATACGTAATAAGAGAACATAACAAAATATGTAATCACCATAAAAAATATTTTATGTTACGTAAAATTACAAACGTTAAAATATAGTGTAAAATATACATAAAATGCAATTTTTCTGATCTTATGATCTATATTTTTGTTTTTTTATGCGAAATTTTATGTAGTGAATCAACATGAATGTAACTATTTGTATTTCGTGAGTGTAGAATAGCTTATTCTACACCCCTAGTAACGCTATATACATAATCTAGTAAAATAATGTACAAAATGTAGTAATTCAAAAAAAATTCACTATCCAAGTTTGTAATTTACTACATTTTCAGAAAAAAAATACTATATTTTATATATTGCGTTACTATATTTTGTATGTATCGTTACTGGGGTGTAGAATAAACGCACCATGTTTAGCATTACTATATATATACGGTTTTGCTATTTTACAGCTGACTGTTTTGCAATTCGCCAACATTCAAGTTGTTGTCCGTCCGTTCTTGCGCAGAGATTCGCGCTGGTCTTGTTGCCGGGTCCGGTTTTTTTGTGTTGTGCGGTTTTCTCTGTGCCCGTTACCGCCGCGCCCGGCCGGCTCTGATTTTTGTCTCGTTTGAATTTGGGGTAGCGTGCCTTTCCTCCCTTTTCATTTCATCCTCTCTGTTTGGATAAGGCTGAGGGGGAGCTCGAGCAGCGGAGCAGGAGGCGATTCGCCCCGTCCATGGCGATTTTGAGACCTTCCCCCACTCGAGCTTGATTTCTCTCCCCTTCCTCTTCGCTCCCCGGTGTCGCGGTTGGTTGTTCCTCTCTCTCTCTCCCCGTCGCGCGCTTGTGTTGTTCTGCTCTTGTTCGTCCTAGATCTAGGTCAGTTCATGTCGCCCTCTCGCGCATGTGGTGCAGCCGCTGGATTGATAGGCTTCTGGTTGTTGTGGTCATCCCGCGTGCTGCTGTTTGTACTGTTGTAGTTTGTAGATGCAGCGGATTTGTCCCCCTTTTGTCTGTGGAGATGCAGCTGTTCATGTAGATGAGAGGGCGATCTGTAGATGTTCCTGTAGGTGCTCGTGTTCCTGTAGGCGCGAGGGATTTTGTAAATGTTTCTGTAGATGTCCCCGTAGGTGCTCATGTTCCTGTAGGTGAGAGGGTGATCTGTAGGTGCTCATGTACTTGTAGCTACTCATGTTCCTGTAGCTGAGGGGGGTTCTGTAGATGTAGCTTGGTGGATGTCTGTAGTTGTAGCATGCGGGATGTTGTAGATGTACTGGTAGATGCCTAGCTCGTTCCTGCTCATGTTGGGATGCTCCCTGATGCTTCTGCGTGTTTTCCTGCTCTTGCCCCTGCTCATGTACTGGTAGATGCTAGGTGCTCGTGTCAAGCTCTTTTTTTGTATTCCCATGAATTAGGCTCCTGATTTGTTGTTGGAGGTGTAGTTCTCCTTTGTACCATGTTTGTTTTTCTTCTAGAAGGAATGAATTTTAAGTTTAATTTCAGTGTACTTTTGGCTCAGCCCTTTTCAGTGTTGTCAATTGTTTGATCAGACCTTTTCAGTGTCGTCACAGACTTCCAGTGTAATATCAGTTTTGTAGTCTTACAGGGGTAATTTCTCCCAGTTTATATAGTGTAATTAACTCTGAATTTCTAGGGTGATTTTTGATTGTAATTGCAGTGTAGTTTTATGTGTAATTTTCCCAGATTTTCATTGTAACTTTATGTCAGTTTTACTGTGTAATTCATCTCAAATTTACATAATTTAAGTGTAATTTAGCCGTTTTAATTCCACTGTGATTTTATCTCATTTTTGCATTGTAATGTAATTTGTCTTAGTCTTGTAGCATAACTTGTCCCAGATTTTCTGTGTAATTTGAGTGGATTTTCTCACAGTGTAGTTCATCCCAGCATTTCGTACTTTTAAGTGTAATTTATTAATTTAATTCCAGTGTAATTTTGGTGGATTTTACAGTGTAATTTGATTGTAGTTTCAGTGTATCCTAACTTTACAGTGCATTGTACCCATTTATTTGCAGTGTAATTTTAGTGGATTTTTTAGTGTAATTTGTTTGTAGTTTCAGTGTAATTTATGCTAACTTTACAGTGCAGTGTACCCATTTAATTCCAGTGTAATTTTACTGGATTTTACAGTGTACTTTGTTTGTAGTTTCAGTGTAATTTATCCTAACTTTACAGTGCAGTGTACTCATTTAATTCCAGTGTAATTTTAGTGGATTTTACAGTGTAATTTGATTGTAGTTTCAGTGTAATTTATCAGTGTACCCATTTTAATTCCAGTGTAATTTAAGTGGATTTTACATTGTAATTTGATTGTAGTTTCAGTGTAATTTTATGTTCCGTTTACAGGTTTAAATGGGTAGGCTACGGAAAGTGTCTCATCAGGATGTTCCATTAATATCATCTTTAGAGAGTGCAGATTCAGTGGATGATGGTCTGTTTTATTTCTTATTTATGTTTCTTTTCTTTGTTGTTTAATTTCTGCCTAATGATTTTGTGCCTAATGATTTTGCAGAAGATGGTTCTCATCCTGTGTCTCCGGTAGTTACTTATTTATGTTTCTTTTCTTTGTTGTTTAATTTCTTTATCTTTTAGCTTTGATTTAATTATTTTTGGTCTGTTTTATTTCTTCTTTGTTTGCAGGATCTATCTCGAGATGAAGGAGAGTTCGACAAGGCTCTTTTGAAGTTCTATCTCAATCAAGTATGTTCTTTCTTTTCTTTTTAGTTCTTTCTTTCTTCTGTTAATTTGGCTTTTTTCTTTTTGGTGACATTTGTGTTTTTTGTCATTTCAGAAAGTAAAATGCTTAAAGAGGAAACTATCATGTGCTTCTAGGAGGAATGTGGTTAGTTCCCCATATCTGTTTAAATGTCCTGTATTTTCGTGCTCTCATATAATGTTAGTTTTTGCTTTTCCAGATGATAGCTTCATGTAGTATATTTTATATGTAATTTACCTTGGTAGCATGTAATGTTTTCTGTCCTCCGTAGTTTTGTTGTTCTTCTGTAATACAAAGGTAACCACAGAAGTTTGGTTTTCAGAGTTTTCAACCGTAGTTGTGTTGTTATGTGTTAGTTGTGTACTTTTATTAAAGTATTGTAGTAATCTGAATGTATTAATGTTTTCTTCCTTGTGTATTTTCTTAGTTTTATTGGTTTCGGTTCTATCCTATGTTTTTCATTTTGTGTCTCTTTTTTTGTTGTTTTGTAGAGGCAGAAACGATCTACTGATTTCCCCACTTGTGCCACTTTCACTAGATATTCTGGGAAGTTCTTCTCTGGTGTTGTTGCTGGAATGTGTCCTAGGTATCAGAATGTCATCCAGACATATGGCATGGGTTGTCTCTTAAACTTTGTTAGGACTGAGGTTCCCCTTAGGCTAGTGAAGTGGCTTGCTAGTAGGTTTGATGTCCCTTCATCTGAATTCCAGTTCGAAAGGAAATTTATCCCAATGACCAAGTATGACATCCACGATATCCTTGACCTCCTAGTAGATGGTGAGCCACTTGTGTCTGATCCTGAGTCTGGCCGTGATTTTATCCTGTCTCACTTCAATATTTCTAGTATTCCTCATGTCTCTTTCTTCGCCAACAAGCTTAAATCCACCGAAGTCGAATTGTCTGATGAAGACATTTTCATTTGCTTCATGATTGTTGCGTTGTCCTCATTCCTTTGTCCCAACTCTAGCCTCAGTCCTAGCCCGAAGTGTTGGGGAACGTAGTAATTTCAAAAATTTCCTACGCACACGCAAGATCATGGTGATGCATAGCAACGAGAGGGGAGAGTGTTGTCCATGTACCCTCGTAGACCGAAAGCGGAAGTGTTAGCACAACGCGGTTGATGTAGTCGTACGTCTTCACGATCCGACCGATCAAGTACCGAACGCACGGCACCTCCGAGTTCAGCACACGTTAAGCCCGATGACGTCCCTCGAACTCCGATCCAGCCAAGTGTTGAGGGAGAGTTTCGTCAGCACGACGGCGTGGTGACGATGTTGATGTTCTACCGATGCAGGGCTTCGCCTAAGCACGCTACAGTATTGTCGAGGTGGACTACGGTGGAGGGGGGCACCGCACACGGCTAAGAGACGATCAACTTGATCAACTTGTGTGTCTAGAGGTGCCCCCCTGCCCCTGCATATAAAGGAGCAAGGGGGAGGCAGCCGGCCTAGGAGGAGGGTGCGCCAAGGGGGGAGTCCTACTTCCACCGGGAGTAGGACTCCTCCTTTCCTTGTTGGAGTAGGAGTGAAGGAAAGAGGAGGAGAGGGAGAAGGAAAAGGGGGCTGCACCCCTTGTCCAATTCAGACCAAAGGGGGGGGGCGCAGGCCTCCTTCCTTTTGGCCTATCTCCTCTATTCCCGTATCGTCCAATAAGGCCCATATACTCCCCGGCGAATTCCCGTAACTCTCCGGTACTCCGAAAAATACCCGAATCACTCGGAACCTTTCCGAAGTCCGAATATAGTTGTCCAATATATCGATCTTTATGTCTCGACCATTTCGAGACTCCTCGTCATGTCCCTGATCTCATCCGGGACTCCGAACTCGTTCGGTACATCAAAACATATAAACTCATAATATAACTGTCATCGTAGCGTTAAGCGTGCGGACCCTACGGGTTCGAGAACTATGTAGACATGACTGAGACACGTCTCCAGTCAATAACCAATAGCGCAACCTGGATGCTCATATTGGCTCCTACATATTCTACGAAGATCTTTATCGGTCTGACCGCATAACAACATACGTTGTTCCCTTTGTCATCGGTATGTTATTTGCCCGAGATTCGATCGTTGGCATCTCAATACCTAGTTCAATCTCGTTACCGGCAAGTCTCTTTACTCATTCCGTAATACATCATCTCGCAACTAACTCATTAGTTGCAATGCTTGCAAGGCTTAGGTGATGTGCATTACCGAGAGGGCCCAGAGATACCTCTCTGACAATCGGAGTGACAAATCCTAATCTCGAAATACGCCAACCCAACAAGTACCTTCGGAGACACCTGTAGAGCACCTTTATAATCACCCAGTTACGTTGTGACGTTTGGTAGCACACAAACTGTTCCTCCGGTAAACGGGAGTTGCATAATCTCATAGTCATAGGAACATGTATAAGTCATGAAGAAAGCAATAGCAACAAACTAAACGATCAAGTGCTAAGCTAACGGAATGGGTCAAGTCAATCACATCATTCTCCTAATCATGTGATCCCATTAATCAAATGACAACTCATGTATATGGTTAGGAAACATAACCATCTTTGATCAACGAGCTAGTCAAGTAGAGGCATACTAGTGACACTCTGTTTGTCTATGTATTCTTGGGGATGCCCAAGGCACCCCAAGGTAATATTCAAGGACAACCAAGAGCCTAAGCTTGGGGATGCCCCGGAAGGCATCCCCTCCTTCGTCTTCGTTCATCGGTAACTTTACTTGGAGCTATATTTTTATTCGCCACATGATATGTGTTTTGCTTGGAGCGTCAATTTATTTTGCTTTGCTTGCTGTTTGAATAGAATACCAAGATCTGAAATTATTAAATGTTAGAGAGTCTTCACATAGTTGCATAATTATTCGACTACTCATTGATCTTCACTTATATCTTTCGGAGTAGTTTGTCGTTTGCTCTAGTGCTTCACTTATACCTTTTAGAGCATGGTGGTAGTTTTATTTTGAAGAAATAGATGAACTCTCATGCTTCACTTATATTATTTTGAGAGTCTTAATAGCATGGTAATTTGCTTAAAATCCTAATATGCTAGGTATTCAAGAATAATAAAATTCTCTTATGAGTGTGTTGAATACTATGAGAAGTTTGATGCTTGATAATTATTTTGAGATATGAGGATGGTGATATTAGAGTCATGCTAGTTGAGTGGTTATGAATTTGAGAAATACTTGTGTTGAAGTTTGTGATTCCCATAGCATGCACGTATGGTGAACCGTTATGTGATGAAGTCGGAGCATGATTTATTTATTGATTGTCTTCCTTATGAGTGGCGGTCGGGGACGAGCGATGGTCTTTTCCTACCAATCTATCCCCCTAGGAGCATGCGCGTAGTACTTTGTTTCGATAACTAATAGAATTTTGCAATAAGTATATATGAGTTCTTTATGGCTAATGTTGAGTCCATGGATTATACGCACTCTCACCCTTCCACCATTGCTAGCCTTTCTAGTACCGCGCAACTTTCGCCGGTACCATAAACCCACCATATACCTTCCTCAAAACAGCCACCATACCTACCTATTATGGCATTTCCATAGCCATTCCGAGATATATTGCCATGCAACTTTCCACCATTCCGTTCATCATGACACATTCATCATTGTCATATTGCTTAGCATGATCATGTAGTTGACATAGTATTTGTGGCAAAGCCATTGTTCATGATTCTTTCATACTTGTCACTCTTGATTCATTGCATATCCCGGTACACCGCCGGAGGCATTCATACAGAGTCATACTTTGTTCTAGTATCGAGTTGTATCATTGAGTTGTAAATAAATAGACGTGTGATGATCATCATTCAATAGAGAATTGTCCCAAAAAAGGCCAAATAAAAAAGGGGGACACTGCTACTATCCTTTTACCACATTTGTGCTTCAAAGTAGCACCATGATCTTCATGATAGAGAGTCAACTATGCTGTCACTTTCATATATTAGTGGGAATCTTTCATTATAGAACTTGGCTTGTATATTCCAATGATGGGCTTCCTCAAAATGCCCTAGGTCTTCGTGAGCAAGCAAGTTGGATGCACACCCACTAGTTTCTTTTGTTGAGCTTTCATACACTTATAGCTCTAGTGCATCCGTTGCATGGCAATCCCTACTCACTCACATTCATATCTATTGATGGGCATCTCCATAGCCCATTAATACGCCTAGTTGATGTGAGACTATCTTCCCCTTTTTGTCTTCTCCACAACCACCATTCTATTCCACCTATAGTGCTATGTCCATGGCTCACGCTCATGTATTGCGTGAAGATTGAAAAGTTTGAAAACATCAAAAGTATGAAATAATTGCTTGGCTTGTCATCGGGGTTGTGCATGATTTAAATATTTTGTGTGGTGAAGATAGAGCATAGCCAGACTATATGATTTTGTAGGGATAACTTTCTTTGGCCATGTTATTTTGAGAAGACATGATTGCTTAGTTAGTATGCTTGAAGTATTATTTCTATGTCAATATGAACTTTTGTCTTGAATCTTATGGATCTGAATATTCATATCACAAGTAAGAAGAATTACATTGAAATTATGCCAACTAGCATTCCACATCAAAAGTTATCTTTTTATCATTTACCTACTCGAGGACGAGCAGGAATTAAGCTTGGGGATGCTTGATACGTCTCCAACGTATCTATATTTTTTGATTGCTCCATGCTATGTTATTTATTGTTTTGGGCAATATTGGGCTTTATTTTCCAATTTTATATTATTTTTGGGACTAACCTATTAACCGGAGACCCAGCCTAGATTTGCTGTTTTATGCCTATTTCAGTGTTTCGAAGAAAAGGAATATCAAACGGAGTCGAAACGGAACGAAATCAACTGGAGAAGTTATTTTTGGAACGAAAGCCACCGGATAGACTTGGACTCCACGTTAGGAGATATGGGAGGTGCTCACGAGGGTGGGGGCGCGCCTCCCCACCCCTAGGGCGCGCCCCGTGCCTCATGGGGCCCCCGTGGCTCCTCCGACGTACTTCCTGCACCCATATATATCGTCGTACCCTAAAACTTCCAGAACGCACAATAGATCGGGAGTTCCGCCGCCAGAAGCCTTCGTAGCCACCTAAAGCCAATCTAGACCCGTTCCGGCACCCTGCCGGAGGGGGCAATCCCTCTCCGGTGGCCATCTTCATCATCCCGGTGCTCTCCATGCTGAGGGTATGTACCAGTAGGTATGTGTTTGATCTCTCTCTCTCTCTCTTGTGTTCTTGATTTGGCACGATCTTGATGTATCACGAGCTTTGCTATTATAGTTGGATCTTATGTTTCTCCTCCCCCTCTTCTCTCTTGTAATGAATTGAGTTTCCCCTTTAAAGTATTCTTATCGGATTGAGTCTTTAAAGATTTGAGAACACTTGATGTATGTCTTGCCGTGGATATCTATGGTGACAATGGGATATCACGTGATTCACTTGATGTATGTTTTGGTGATCAACTTGCGGGTTCCGCCCATGAACCTATGCATAGGGGTTGGCACACGTTTTCGTCGTGATTCTCTGGTAGAAACTTTGGGGCACTCTTTGAGGTCCTTTGTGTTGGTTGAATAGATGAATCTGAGATTGTGTGATGCATATCGTATAATCATACCCACGGATACTTGAGGTGACATTCGGGTATCTAGGTGACATTAGGGTTTTGATTGATTTGTGTCTTAAGGTGTTATTCTAGTATGAACTCTAGGGCTGTTTATGACACTTATAGGAATAGCCCAACGGATTGATTGGAAAGAATAACTTTGAGGTGGTTTCGTACCCTACCATAATCTCTTCGTTTGTTCTCCGCTATTAGTGACTTTGGAGTGACTCTTTGTTGCATGTTGAACGACAGTATGATCCAATTATGTTATTATTGTTGAGAGGACTTGCACTAGTGAAAGTATGAACCCTAGGCCTTGTTTCCTAGCATTGCAATACCGTTTATGCTCACTTTTATCATTAGTTACCTTTCTGTTTTTATAATTTCAGATTACAAATACCTTTATCTACTATCCATATACCACTTGTATCACCATCTCTTCGCCGAACTAGTGCACCTATACAATTTACCATTGTATTGGGTGTGTTGGGGACACAAGAGACTCTTTGTTATTTGGTTGCAGGGTTGCTTGAGAGAGACCATCTTCATCCTACGCCTCCTATGGATTAATAAATCTTAGGTCATCCACTTGAGGGAAATTTGCTATTGTCCTTCAAACCTCTGCACTTGGAGGCCCAACAACGTCTACAAGAAGAAGGTTGTGTAGTAGACATCATAGGCAGAGGCCTAACTATAGAGGTAGAATGACTCGTATATGTGTTGAGAAGAAGAGACGGGAAATATGATGGGACAGAGAGAGAGAGAGGAGAGAGAGGGGGGAGAGGGAGGGAGAGGGGTAGAGTGCTGGATGGGAGATGGAGTTGCTTCTCGAAGATGGTGGGAGAGGCCTACTAGACAAACTGAGGGTGGAACTGCAATGTTATCAATAAGAGTGGGGATGTGTTTCTGTGTGTGCCTGTGCGTGATAGATCTGTCAGGACGCATCCATGGATGATGAAGGGGAACCATGTGTTTGGTAAGCAAACCTAACTAGATCGGTAGATCAATTGTTGTCTGTCGGAGGAAGGGAGAGACACAACTAATGAGGTAGATCGATTGACATGTGGGTAAAAACGAGTTATAAGGACCTAGCTAGCTATATGTATAGCGAGAGATCGGTCGGTGTATGTCCATTTGTTAGAGGCAAATAAGGCCCAGCGAGACGGATAGACAGAGAGAATGGAGCTAGGAGGTGGTGCGAGAGGCCCAACTACTAGCTAGATACGGGGAGGAGTGTGCGGTTGTGAGATCGATGAAAAGAGGGGCGAGAGTTTACACATGTGTCTGACCGTATGAGAGACACGAGGCAAGGACACGTAAAGGAGGAGATTGAAGGTGTGTGTGTATGTTGTAGGCAGGCATCGCTGGAGAGGTTTCTCGATCGGTGTGTGTCGAAAAGGAGTTGTGGAGACTCTGGGAGAACGACCTAAAGAAAAAAATTAATGTGCACGGTGTATAGAATGCCGAGGGAGGGGGAGGGCGAGGAGGGCGTGTGCATGCACAAGAGAAAGTTAGTGGTAGCTACAAAGGTTAGAGGATTGTGTGGGTGTAAGAGACTAACAAATATCATAATTTGATATGAAAGCGGATTCAAATATTTGAATAGGAGATCATAGTGCTTTAAACATTGCATGCATGAATATAGCGGTGATACACATGTTGTGCACATGTTATACCATATTGTGATAATGCATGGCGTTTGCAACTCACAGCTAAATGTCGAACAATCTAAACCATAATATACATCAAACAATCTCACATTTTATTTGAATTTGTGATAATGTGTGGCGTTTGCATCTTACAACTAAATATCGAACAATCTAAACAATACTATATATCGAACATTCTCACATTTTATTTGAATTTGTGGTAATGTGTGGAGTTTGCAACTCACATCTAAATACTTGTAGGCATAGGGGATGGGGCACCATACATAATGTGATAAACACATTATACATATGAGACATGGTTTAGATATGAAGATCTAGCTAGAGCTAGAAATGTAATATGACTTGAAATCAAAATAAAGTGGATTCAAAAAATCTAGTTCGAGTTCATATAGTACACATAGTTCATATGTAACTCGAGACTAATCATGTGGTGTGCTGTGAAGATAATACACGAACGACGGTTTAACTTGACAATAATGATGATTGTAGATCTTATTAAAATAGAGAAACGAATTCAAATGCTTTGACTTCACAACAATCATTACTGTAGATCTTATTCAAATAGAGAAACGAATTCAAATTTAGTTCATATTGAAGCGGTAGTATATACGTTTGGAATGCACTAAAACGTTCATTTGAGTAGTAGGTTGCATGCATTATACACATAGCGAAATATTTTAATTGAACATAACATGAATTCAAAGTTTTGAATGACATTTGCAGTGCGCATTCATTTGGTACAGTACACATTAGGCTTGTCCGGAAATTTCAACCCACGCCTTGTTAGCCCGAAATATTTAAGATATATCTTTGTCTCGTTGTGCTCTGACAACTCCCTCCATCTGGTTGCAATTCAACGTTCCAGAGCGTCCGCTTCCATTGACTGATCAGCTAGCCAAATGGGCCGAACTAAATAGGTTGTTCGGACTCGCCATGAGGTCTGTCGTGGATCAGCTATGGCCGGAAAAGCCAAAGCCGAACAGCTATTTCAGTTTAGTGCAGTGTTTCCTTGGTGCGGTGCCGCGCATTAATGCGATGAAGAGGTCGGCGTGCATAGAAGGCTCGCGGATGGCCCTTGCCCGTGTTAAATCATACTGGGCGGAGATGGACGCTACCACCGTTGCGGCGCAGGGTTGGGCCATAGGCCGAGTGGCTGCCGAGCACTATTTCGAGGAGGTTCTCGAGGGTGCTCGCTTGATAGAGGCCCAGTGCTCGAAGAATATTATGTTTGAGTGACATGTATTCCCATTGTAAACACAATGTTTTTATGAAATTTTATAAGGCTGTGTTTATACTTTTGCCCGAAAGTAATATGATGCCTCCTGTGCGGCCATTTATGTATACATGTGTATAACTTGAAAGATTGCAGTCGTCGGCTTCAACCCCCACGCATATAATGCGGAGGTGTTCGCAAAAAACGCGTGTTCACACTTAACCCAACGTCTTGGTCCTATTAAGGAGGTGATAGCGCAGCGAAGGAGGAAACCAGACTATAATGCTTTAACACTTTCAGTTAGCCATAGGAGTTTGACAGTGGGGCTACTATATAGCCCCTGGTGGCTCCGCACTCTCCCGATCTCGGGGTGCATACATGCCTGGCCGGAAAACGGCCCTTCATTAAGGCGGAGGAATTCTAACATTCCGATAGGTCATCGAGTGGTTGACCAGTCTCACGCCATATCATGACAGTCAGTTTTTGGCTTTCTCTACTGAGGTGCTCGTCTGGATGAACCAGGGCACAATCGCAGTAGTTCTCCTGGTGCTGCCTTAGCCGATAAAGCGGAACATAAGGCACCAAAACACAGGAGCCGGGCAAACCCAACATTTGACCAAAGACAATGATTCGGAGCTGATGCATATAAGGCCAAACTCGCGACGCCGAACACTCACTAAGGTGTTCGGTCTTTATGGTATAAACCGGGCCTAAATAGTGCCCTTTGTAAGAATCCCCTTGTGTCCAGGTACGTGCATTATTCTGACGTGGCCACATGCCAAGACGTCAGCATCCTTCTCAATTGTGATGAGAATTCGGTGGATGTGTATCAACAAGAGACAGTAAAAAAAGTTTACGCAGCGTGTTAATCTAAAAAGAATCCTTGGAACAGGTCCCTACTGCACGTCTGCGCCTGTGTCTCCGTTGTGCCGTGTCCTGGACGGGTGTACCACGATGATCATCTGTAAAAGAGAGGAACTTAGGTGAAAAAGTTGTCGTGCAAAAAGATAGTTTTTAAAGAAACCATGTATAATTCAAGATGAGTAAAAATTGCCACTTGTCTGCGTGCGTTGAGCCCCTTGTAATTGTAATAGGGGTGTGACCGGTATGAATTACATATAGCTGCGCCGGACTCGTCTAACCGTGTTCGTGGTCTTGACGACCTGTTAAATGCTTTAGTTGGTGAGGCCGTTTTTAGTGTGCGGCTGCCAAGGCAGCCGCACTCTCTTCGGCGCGCAAAGATCGCTCAATACTTCCATTCACTAGTAATGATGCCATGTGGACCGGGCATCTTGAGCATGAGGGAAGCGTAATGCGATATTGCATTAAAGCGAGTGAAAGCTTCGCGTCCAAGTAGTGCTTGATAGCCACTTTGGAACGGAGCGATGTGGAAGGTTAAATGTTCGCCACGAAGTTATCGGGAAGCCGAATATAACCTTTAGTAGCAGGGAGCCCGTGCAATGAGCCCCTGGGCCTGGCGTTACTCCTTTAAAGGTAGTATTGCTATGGCAAATTTTCGTTGGATCTATCCCCATTTCACGGATTGTATCCTGGTATATCTGGTTTAGACTGCTGCCACCGTCCATCAAGACTCGTGTGAAGTGGTATCCGTCAATTATTGGGTCTAATACCAGGGCAGCCCATCCTGCACGCCGGATACTTGCTGAGTAATCACGATGGTCGAAAGTGATCGGTTGAGACGACCAGTGGCAGGACTCCGCGATGATAGGCCCTTGGGCATATTTTTCTGGGAGTGCCGTTTTGTTTCTCCCCTTGATCACGTGTAACACGTTTACTGTTTTGACTTCTGGTGGAAATTTCTTTTGTTCCCCAGTGTCTTGCTTGAGAGGCTCATCCTCGTCTTCGCTTGGTGTATCCTCCCCCTTGTGTACGACGTTGAGCTTGCCGGACTGCTTGAAGACCCAACATTCTCTGTGGGTATGATTAGCGGGTTTACCAGGGGTGCTATGGATCTGACATATTTGGTCCAGAATTTTGTTTAGGCTGGACAGTTCGTCTCTGGCGCCTTTAGAGGGCGGCTTTTGTTGACCTGGCCGAGAGCTTTTGAATCCGGCGTTTACTGTTGTGCTCTTCGTGCTGTCTTCTTTATTTCGGCGTTTGTTATAGTTGTTGCGCCTTGATTTCCCGTTTCCATCTCTAACTTCGGATGTACTGGGGTCGCTGGTGCTGCATCTGGCTAGCCAGCTATCCTCACCCGCGCAAAAGCGGGTCATGGGGCTTGTTAATGCTGCCATTGTTCTCGGCTTTTCTTGGCCGAGGTGTCTGGCAAGCCATTCGTCACGGACGCTATGCGTAAAAGTTGCCAAGGCTTCGACATCCGGACAGTCGACAATTTGATTCTTTTTAGTGAGAAACCTATTCCAAAGCTTTCAGGATGACTCTCCGGGCTGTTGAGTTATATGACTCAAATCATCCGTGTCCGGAGGTCGGACATAAGTCCCTTGAAAATTTGCCCGAAAAGCATTTTCGAGCTCTTCCCATCTTCCAATGGAGTTTTCGGGGAGGCTTTTAAGCCAGTGCCGAGCTGGCCCTTTGAGCTTGAGGGGTAAGTACTTGATGGCGTGGAGATCGTCTCCTCGAGCCATATGGATATGAAGGATATAGTCCTCAATCCAGACCCCAGGGTTTGTTGTTCCGTCGTATGACTCTATGTTTACGGGTTTGAATCCGCGTTGTTCTGATGCTTGTTGTGTCGCATCATATGCTGGGGCGCGCTTGCGTGGTCCATAGATGGATTTGGTTACGCCATCCTTTTGGTGCGAGCCCTCGTGTGGATCGCTTATTGGCTTGTGAGTGGAGTTGTTTGCCACTCCATGTTGGCCGTGAGGTCGTCTATCCTGCCAGGTGGCCATTTTTATTTTTGGTTGTGGGGGATCTAGGGCCTCCTCATCGAATTCGGGTAGCAACTTCCGCTTCGGGTAGCTCTTGGTGGGGTGATTACCACCATACTTCGCTGCTGTGTTGAGTACTTTACTCCATCTGATTTGGAGTGTGTCCTGCGCAGCCTTAAGCCTTTGCTTCTGCTTTTTCAGACTCCTCGCGATGGCAACAAGCCTTTGACGGGCATTCTGCTGCTCCAGGTGCCTGTCCGGCGTTATGTCATCCGGACTTTTATCTTTGACAGAATTGGTTTGTTCGGTTTGATTTTCCGTATTGTCGTGGTCCGGCAGTAGTTCGCCCTGCTCCAACGCTGGGTCTGTATGATCGTTATTTCTGCCGAGGTGGGATTTGGGGCGGCGCTTACGCCGCAGCTTTGACTGCTTCTCGAGGGGACAAGCTTTCGTTGCGTCCTTCCGTTCCTCGTCATCGTCTTCTTTTGGTGTGTCCACCATGTATACGTCATATGATGAGGTGGACATCCAGCGCCCTGTGGGCGGTGGTTCCTCTTCGCCTCCCACATCGTCGTCCATACCGTCGATGTCTTCGGAGTCGAAGTCGAGCATGTTGGTTAAATCATCGATAGTGGCTACGAAGTGGGTGGTGGGTGGGCGTCGAATTTCTCCGTTGTCCGCATCCCAATCCTGATGGCCATAGTCCGGCCAGGGCTCTCCTGACAAAGAGAGAGACCTTAGTGAATTCAGAATGTCGCCGAAGGGCGAGTGCTGAAAGATATCCGCGGCGGTGAATTCCATGATCGGCGCCCAATCGGATTCGATTGGCAGGGGCGCGAACGGTTCGGAGTCCAGAAAAGAGTCCGGCACCTTGGAGTCACGGGCTTCGCAGAGGATTAGGCTGGTGTTTGGCTCGATCGCCATTGAGACTGCAGCCCCTGAGGCGGTGTCTAGCCACCCGTCCTCGATTGGCGCAGTTGGCTCCGAGCTAAGGGTCGGAGCTGATGCGGGCGCGGCCTCTGGGGTACTGTTCGGCGGCAGAGCTAGGTCATACCCGTCGTGACAGTGCGGCGCGCCCGGCTGTGGCTCGAATCCATCGAAGATCAAGTCTCCGTGGATGTCGGCCGTGTATTTTAAACTTCCAAATCTGACCTGACGGCCAGGGGCGTAGCTTTCAATCTGCTCCAGATGGCCAAGCGAATTAGCCCGCAGTGCAAAGCCGCCGAATACGAAGATCTATCCGGGGAGAAAAGTCTCGCCCTGAACCGCATCGCTATCGATGATAGTAGGAGCCATCAAACCTAACGGCGACGACACAGAGGAACTCTCAATGAAAGCACCAATGTCAGTGTCAAAACCGGCGGATCTCGGGTAGGGGATCCCGAACTGTGCGTCTAGGCCGGATGGTAATAGGACGCAGGGGACACGATGTTTTACCCAGGTTCGGGCCCTCTTGATGGAGGTAAAACCCTACGTCCTGCTTGATTAATATTGATGATATGGGTAGTACAAGAGTATATCTACCACGAGATCGGAGAGGCTAAACCCTAGAAGCTAGCCTATGGTATGATTGTATGTTGTGGTTGTTGTCCTACGGACTAAAACCCTTCGGTTTATATAGACACCAAAGAGGGTTAGGGTTACACAAGGTCAGTTACAAAGGAGGAGATATCCATATCCGTATTGCCTAGCTTGCCTTCCACGCTAAGTAGAGTCCCATCCGGACACGAGATGAAGTCTTCAATCTTGTATCTTCATAGTCTAACAGTCCGGCCAATGGAGATAGTCCGGCTATCTAGAGACCCCCTAATCCAGGACTCCCTCGGCGTCTCTAAGCCATGGTTCCCCACTGCCATCCCATCCGCCCACCCATTCATACACCGAGGCCGTGAAAACCCGCGACGAAACCCCACACCATGCTCTGTCCACCACCTAGCCGGAGCCTCTTCCCCGACGACGTCGTCCACAACAACACCTCGACGTCCCTCATCTATCGTACCGGATGAGGATCCGTCGTCGATCTCATCGTCTCGCCAGTTCAGCCACCCCGTCCTCCACCTCCAAGGAGCTTCCCTGACGTTCCCCTCGTCTTTCGTGCCACCTCCATTCCCACACCGCCGTCTTCACCTACACCATCGAAAGAGCATCATCATCACCGTTTACTCGGATGAG
This sequence comes from Triticum urartu, assembly GCF_056163025.1. Classification (NCBI taxonomy): domain Eukaryota; kingdom Viridiplantae; phylum Streptophyta; class Magnoliopsida; order Poales; family Poaceae; genus Triticum; species Triticum urartu. Next base: position 26,848,766 of record NC_141877.1, on the reverse strand, counting down.
GCTGCGGCCTAATCGGCGCCACCAAAGAGGTTGTACACTAATCGCCGCATTTTCTTCTTGATTCGATCTCACGGTGCTGCCGGCGCTCGGTCCCGAGCCGACACGGCGCGGCTCCATCCATGGCGGCTCCGCCGGCCACTTCCTCCATGGCGACGCTCCCTCGGCAGTGACGTCCACATCAGTAGGAGCTGTTGCTGCTTTAGCTCTCGCTCGCGCTGCTGCTCTACTCTTGCTGTCGGTCCCATGCCTGGTCTGCTCTTGCTATTGCTCTTGCTCGTGCTGCTGCTCTCGCTCTTTGAGGGAGTCCTGGATTAGGGGGTCTCCGGACAGCCGAACTATCTCCATTGGCCGGACTGTTAGACTATGAAGATACAAGATTGAAGACTTCGTCTCGTGTCCGGGTGGGACTCTACTTGGCATGGAAGGCAAGCTAGGCAATACGGATATGGATATCTCCTCCTTTGTAACCGACCTTGTGTAACCCTAACCCCCTCTGGTGTCTATATAAACCGAAGGGTTTTAGTCCATAGGGGACAACAACCACAACATACAATCAGACCATAGGCTAGCTTCTAGGGTTTAGCCTCTCCGATCTCATGGTAGATCTACTCTTGTACTACCCATATCATCAATATTAATCAAGCAGGACGTAGGGTTTTACCTCCATCAAGAGGGCCCGAACCTGGGTAAAACATTGTGTTCCCTGCCTCCTGTTACCGTCCGACCTAGACGCACAGTTCGGGACCCCCTACCCGAGATCCGCCGGTTTTGACACCGACATTGGTGCTTTCATTGAGAGTTCCTCTGTGTCGTCGTCGTTAGGCTTGATGGCTCCTACTATCATCGATAGCGATGCGGTCCAGGGTGAGATTTTTCTCCCCGGATAGATCTTCGTGTTCGGTGGCTTTGCACTGCGGGCCAATTCGCTTGGCCATCTGGAGCAGAATGAAAGCTACGCCCCGGGCCATCAGGTCAGATTTGGAAGTTTGAACTACACGGCCGACATCCGCGGAGACTTGATCTTCGACGGATTCGAGCCACAGCCGGGCGCGCCGCACTGTCACGATGGGTATGACCTAGCTCTCCCGCCGAACAGTACCCCAGAGGCTGCGCCCGCATCAGCTCCGACCCTTAGCTCGGAGCCAACTAAGCCAATCGAGGACGGGTGGCTAGACACCGCCTCAGGGGCTGCAGTCTCAACGGCGATCGAGCCAAACACCAGCCTAATCCTCCGCGAAGCCCGTTGACAGTGTCCTGGACGAGGGGGTACTCACCACGTCATCTCCCGATCTGTCAGATTGGGCCGAGGACCCCCATGGCCGTATACTCATGGGCCAGTTCGGACGGCTGCCGCATACATGGAACATTCACAAGACTTGGTGATTAAGACAAGGACTCCTCCCCTCCAGCGTATTCGGCTAGGACTCTTGTTATCCTAGGCCTCTGGTGCATTATATAAACCGAGGCCAGGCTAGTCGATAGATTATATACATACAATCATATCATAAGCTAGCTTCTGGGGTTTAGCCTCTCCGATCTCGTGGTAGATCTACTCTTGTACTACCCATATCAACAATATTAATCAAGCAGAACGTAGGGTTTTACCTTCATCAAGAGGGCCCGAACCTGGGTAAAACATTGTGTCTCCTGCCTCCTGTTACCATCCGACTTAGACGCACAGTTCAGGACCCCCTACCCGAGATCCGCCGGTTTTGACACCGACATTGGTGCTTTCATTGAGAGTTCCGCTGTGTGTTCGGCAAAAGGTTGATGGCTCGCCTGCAAATCAACTGCGACTTCGACATCTTCGTCACCAGCTCGACTGGTCACCTTGGTTTGACCAAGGACTGCGCCCTACCTCCGATCGTCATGTTCGGATGAGGGCCTTTATAAACATCAACTCCGATCTCTATAAAGATTATGGAGGAATCATCCAGGGAGCCCGGGGCCTCAACGTCAACATTGCCCTCGGGCGACCGTGCTTTTTTTCTGGACAACAAACTTGTGTCCGCCGCCACCGCCTCCTCAAGTGTCTTTTTAACGATCGCTTTGGTGTAGTTGTGTGGAATTGAGTCTACAACAACCCTGGAAAATTTTGTCGAGTTCCGATGAAGGAATCTCTGGCAATCCACGATATACCGGAGCCCTGTCAAATCTGGACGGGAATCTGGATGAGTTTAGGGCGTGGTGTGCAGCTTCTAGCTCGGACGTCCTTCGGAAGATCCAACCGTTGATCGGCTGCGGAATTCCTATATCTACCACCTCTCAAAATTTCAGCTCGATCCGACCGTCCAAACTCCGGGAACCTTCTGATTAGTGCATCACTTTCCGGATCTGTTTTCTGCGCGAAAACGAATCCGACCTGAGTTCGTCTTTTTTATGAACGGGATTTCGGACATCCCTTGTGAAGGAAATTTTGTATGGGGTATTGTGTTTTGTTCCCGAACACATCCCACTAACTTTAAGATTTTTTGAACATGATCTTCAACATCATGCTGGTGTCAAACCAGTCCGGCAATATTGCTCCAAAGCTGCCGACCTGCGCTAAACACATCGTCACTTTGTTGAGCCAAGCTCAACTTCTTCGGATCATCATCTCGGCAAGCCGAACAAAAGTCCGGCATCGCGAAGGATAAATCATCACCAAAATTGCCGCTCCACGAATTACACGGAGCGGGCATACCGACATCGCCGCATGGTCGCTTCATCAAGCCGGCATCGACCACGTCACGACCTGCATCGGCAGGGCCGCACTATTGCTTCTTCAAGCTGGTGTCCATCACGCCGACCTACTTCGACTCATCGGCTGACATCGAGGCTTCGACATCTCGGCTGGACCGGGGGCTTCGCCATCTCTTCATGAACCTACTCCGAACACTTCGGCGTCACTAGCCGACTAGCTCCGTCACGTTAGCTGGACCGAGGGCTTTGCCTCGACGAGCCAACCTTTGCCGGCATTGCCATGCCGTCGTTTTATCGCCCATCAGGCAATGGGTATGCGGATCGAGTCCCAATTTTGGGAATCACCTTCCTTCGGATTGCTACAACAAATAAACCAGGTCTATCAAATGGTGGCTGCATTAACGACAGTCGCATGGTGGTTCAGTCAGTTTTCGTACATAGTCCGGCGAACGCCGCATCCGGAGCTCGGACCGACCTGTGAATTCAGGCTTTGCCACGCCTTTACCACATCACACCGACGCCCTGCATCGACATTGACTTCGGCGCCAGGCCATATTTATTTTATTACTCACTTTGCATAAATTATTTATTATGCAACGATTTTTTTTAATTATCATTATTACTATTATCTCCGATTTGCACTATTTTTTGTGCACAGGAAAATGATCCGAGGACTTCGGCGTCACTCTGCCGGTCTGCATTGACCGTGCTATGTCACCACTTCGGCGTGTCGAGCTCTCCGCTCCGCCACCTCGGGACCGGCTTGGGGGATGGAACCTTGTCCCGCATCAAGCTCGGACCGCGTCATCAATACCGAACACATTAACCAGCTAAGTCGCTTTCATGCTCAAAGCTTTAATTTTTAACTTGTGTTCGGTTCAACCAAGCATTATACTTTTTTGGAAAAAAGTTGCTTGTAGAAAATTTCCTTGTCCAAACTTTGTTTGTGACACACAAATTCAAATACCCCATTTATTTGGGGGCTTCTTTTATGAAGCTTTTCCACTTGCATATGATTATACTTGTACGGCTTCGTTCCTTGTTCGTGTATTACGCCATAATATGCACCATATTGACTTAAGCGATTTGCAAGCTGGGTTGCCTGGCTCTTGTGCTTACCCCTACGTTCCTGATTGTTCGGCTAGGGAGTAAAGGGAGCACCTCTGCGATTGTCACGGCCGGGTCCTCCGAGTTCTGACCTCAGACTGGGTGAAGCCGAAAGCTAGCGCTCTTATTGTTTTCAATCATGGTCGGCACACAACGGAACTCATGAGTACAAAAAATATATTGCACATGTCTCATAGTAATAATGAGCACCGAAGAAAGGTATTGGTGGGGGTACTATTTTCTTCGAAGATGCTTCTTACACTTCGTCTGTAATATAGTATAAGTTCCCTGAGCGCGCTTTGTCTGTTACAGCCTTATGGCCCGGTTGCCTGGTTATCGGAAACACTGTCGATATTCTTGACAGGTGGAGTACATAAAGCTTTTCGGTCCTTGACCGAAGAGGGAGAAGCCGACGGTCGGTTAAGACGCGTTTAAAGTTCGGTTGAACAAAGATATGATATTAGTACTTCTGTACATACAATCATTGTACATAAAATTCTTTTACCCAAGTCACTTGGGGGCTCTTAAATTTATATGAGCTATTTTATAGTAATTGTGTTTTCTTCTTGGTCGTTGCAAAGTCTTTATTTACCACTCCCTTTTTCGACACGAGTGTGTGGTCACTAGCCGGGGAGCCTAATTTCTCTCTCAAAGCCGCTAGAGTTTAGTTTGCTAAACTGGCCTAATGAGAAGTACTCCGCCTTCGGGATTGGAGGTTGAAGCCGTAGGCTGACCCGCTTGAAGTCTTGAGATAGGATGTGTCATGTTAAAGCACGACAGAAGCACTTTTTTTTCTAAAATCCAATTTTCAGATTGGCACCGAACACTTGATCTTGTTCGGATGTCAAGTTTTTACTGACGTTTTTTGGTTTTCCAAGCTTATGGCACTTTTAAACTATTTGTGTGTTTCCAGCACAAGTCTCACAGTGCAATGCCGGACACCTTTATAGATTCGGCAAATACATTCTCGGATCTCACTATATATGCATTGGTTTCGAATTGTGTCTTCGGTCAATAGTTGGGTTGCCCGGCTCCTGTGCTTGCCTCCTACGTTCCGCTTTGTTCGGCTAGGTATGCAAAGGGAGAACCACTGCGATTGTGCTTCCATCTCACATGGTTAAGCACCTCAGTGGAGAAAGCCGAAAACTGACTGTCACAATAAGTGTAAACTGGTCAGCGATCCGATGACTGTGTTAAATGATGGGCCATTCATAACATTGGCCAAAGTGTTTATGGCTTGACCTCGACTGTAGCCGAACACTACCGGGGGCTAGTAACTGGCCTCCCAAACTAAATCCTCAATATTTTGCTCTTACATTAGAGCTGAGGTTTCATGATCATGCTTAGCATGACAACCCAAAGAAAGGAACCGATAGCGGGACTATTTTCTTTGGAAGACATTTCTTATGTTAAACAGTAATATAACATATCTCTCTGCGTACCTTTGTTTATAAAACCGTATGGCCAGATTGCCTTGTTTGTCGTAAATCTTTGCCCTCATAAAGGCTTTATAAAGTAGGACAAACACTCCTCGGCTACTAGACAAACACTCCTCGGCTACTAGCCGAGGAGGTGGAAGCCGATGGTCGGTCAACAAAGTTTTGTACAATGCGGATCCGAGCATTAATGACGTAAAGTACTTGGATACATTGAGTCATTACACATAATCTGTGATTTTACTATCGATATTGATCCTCAATTCGGCCACCCGTGCCCGCATTAAGGCTAGGGGGCTATTGGGCTTCGGGCTTATTATTTACAAATATTAAAGGGGTACATCGATCCCCTGATCTGGTGTTGCCACCCGACCAGTGTCTTGGGGGCTACTGCATTGCATGTCCAATGCAGAAAATTTTAAGTGCAATACAGTTTCCAAGGAGATTATGATCCTCAGGTTGTTCTGCCGCACCCAACATGAGTCTCGAGGACTGAGCACGCCGCTTTTTGTATCCAGAAGTATTCTGCCGAGCTAGGACTTGATCCTCAGGCCAATTTTGCAAATCAACCTGAGTCTCAGCGGCTACTGGGATCAGCGGTCCTACGTCATCCTTCGGGTGCATCTTGGGTTTTAGACCGATACACACCTTGAGGGCTACTGGCTATATATCTCGGCAGAGAATAAATTGCACCAATCAAAATTATTGACAAAAAACTGGCCCATAGTAGGGGTGGTGCACCACCTCGGAAGCATTCCGGCATAAAGCTCGGGCGCTAGTGGCTGGCTCCATAGAGGGCATTTCCAGCATTAAGCTTGGCTAAACTCCTTCAACTTTTTTGGACCAAGATGATCTATGACATCTTGGATATAGTCTGGCGTTGGATCTTGGACACAGTACGGCGTTGGGGCTCGGATACATTTTGGCGTTGGAGCTCGGAAGCAGTCCGGCATTAGTGCTCGGCTGCAAAAGATACCTCGAATGCAGTCCGGCGTTAGAGCTCGGACGCAAGAGGACACTGCCTCCTGGGAACAACTTCAAACCCGAGGTGTGGCATAAAAATAACAAGGCATTGATAAAGGCTGGAAACTTAAAGGGGCTCCTCGGATACCCGACGTGCAAACTCGTCGAATGCATTTCGCCGATCCTCAAGATCGAAGATGAGAAGATTTGTTGAACCAGTTTTCAAGACCGACAGCCAAAGACGAAGCATAGTTCGGAAGAACCGAGGAGCGTCCCCAACTTGAAGACCGGTTCGGGGGGCTACTGATGGTGTCCTGGACTAGGGGGCACTCACCACGTCGTCTCCCGATCTGTTAGATTGGGCTGAGGACCCCCATGGCCGTATACTCATGGGCCAGTTCGGACGGCTGCCGCATACATGGAAGATTCACAAGACTTGGGGATCAAGACAAGGACTCCTCCCCTCCGGCGTATTCGGCTAGGACTCTTGTTATCCTAGGCCTCTGGTGCATTATATAAACTAAGGCCAGGCTAGTCGATAGATTATATACATACAATCATACCATAGGCTAGCTTCTAGGGTTTAGCCTCTCCGATCTCGTGGTAGATCTACTCCTGTACTACCCATATCATCAATATTAATCAAGTAGGACGTAGGGTTTTACCTCCATCAAGAGGGCTCGAACCTGGGTAAAACATTGTGTCTCCTGCCTCCTGTTACCATCCGACTTAGACGCACAGTTCGGGACCCCCTACCCGAGATCCGCCGGTTTTGACACCGACACCCGTGACTCCAAGGTGCTGGACTCTTTTCCGGACTCCGAACCGCCCACGCCCCTGCCAATCGAATCCGATTGGGCGCCGATCATGGAATTCACTGTCACGGATATCTTTCAGCACTCGCCCTTCGGCGACATTCTAAATTCACTAAGGTCTCTCTCTTTGTCAGGAGAGCCCTGGCCGGATTATGGCCAACAGGATTGGGATGCGGACGACGAAGAAATTCAACGCCCACCCACCACCCACTTCATAGCCACTGTCGATGATCTAACCGACATGCTCGACTTCGACTCTGAAGACATCGACGGTATGGACGACGATGTAGGAGACGAACATGAACCAGCGCCTATAGGGCACTGGAAAGCCACCTCGTCATATGAAATATACATGGTGGATACACCCAAAGAAGGCAATGGCGATGAGATAGCGGAGGATGACCCCTCCAAGAAGCAACCCAAGCGCCGACGTCAGCGGTGCCGCTCTAAGTCCCGCCAAAGCAAGAGTGGTGATACCGGCACAGGAGATAATAACACTCCGGATAGTGCCGAAGACAACAACAATCCCCTCCAGCAAGATTTAGAGCAGGAGGATGGAGGAGCCAGCCCTCCTGAGAGAGCGGCAGACGGAGAGGAGGAGGGTGACAATTACATGCCCCCTCCGAAGACGAGGCAAGCCTCGGCGACGATGAATTTGCCGTACCAGAGGACCCCGTCGAACAAGAGCGCTTCAACCGCCGGCTTATGGCCACGGCAAATAGCCTGAAGAAAAAGCAGCACCAGCTTCAAGCTGATCAAGATCTGCTAGCTGACAGATGGACTGAAGTCCTCACAGCCGAGGAATATAAACTCGAGCGCCCCTCCAAGAATTACCCAAAGTGCAGGTTACTACCCCGACTGGAGGAAGAAGCGTATGATACGGCTGATCCGCCACCTCGTGGCCGCGATAGAGAGGCATTCCAGCCAAAAAATCGGCCTCCACCCCGATGTCATTCAAATAAAAAGGCATGGGGAGATACGCCAGACCTGCGAGACATATTGGAGGACAAAGCAAAGCATGCAAGATCGATCTACGGATCATGAGGGCGCACCACTCTACGAGACGATAAACGTCACGCCAGATATAGTAAAAGAAAATCCGGCCGGGCCGAACACAGCGCGCAAGACCCACTCGGGCTGCGTCGCGATATAGCCCAATACAGAGGCGCCGCACACCCCTTATGCCTCACAGACGAAGTAATGGATCATCAATTCCCAGAAGGTTTCAAACCTGTAAATATTGAATCATATGACGGCACAACAGATCCCGCAGTATGGATCGAGGATTTCCTCCTCCACATCCACATAGCCCGTGGTGATGACTTACACGCCATCAAATACCTCCCACTAAAGCTCAAAGGACCAGCGCGGCATTGGCTTAACAGCTTGCCAGCGAACTCCATTACCTGTTGGGAAGATCTCGAAGCCGCATTCCTCGACAACTTTCAGGGCACTTATGTGCGACCACCAGACGCCGATGACTTGAGCCACATAATTCAGCAGACAGAAGAGTCGCCCAGGCAATTCTGGACTCGGTTCCTTACAAAGAAAAATCAAATCATCGACTGTCCGGATGCAGAGGCCTTAGCGGCTTTCAAACACAACATCCGAGACGAGTGGCTAGCCCAGCACCTTGGTCAGGAAAAGCCGAAATCTATGGCAGCTCTCACGACGCTCATGACCCGCTTTTGTGCGGGAGAAGACAGCTGGCTGGCTCGCAGTAATAACATGTCAAAGAACCATGGTACCTCAGATACCAAGGACGGCAATAGCAGGTCACGCCGCAACAAACATAAGCGCTGCATTAACAGCGAAAATACCGAGGATACGGCAGTTAATGCTGGATTCAAAGACTCTAAACCCGGTTAGCGGAAAAAGCCATTTCAACAAAGTACGCCTGGTCTGTCCAGCTTGGACCGTATACTCGATCGCTCGTGTCAAATACACGACACCCCAGACAAGCCAGCCAATCACACCAACAGGGATTGTTGGGTGTTCAAGTAGGCCGGCAAGTTAATTGCCGAAAACAAGGACAAGGGGCCGCATAGCGATGACGAGGAGGAGCCCCGACAGCCACACACCGGAGGACAGAAGAGGTTTCCCCCGCTTGTGCGGACGGTGAACATGATATACGCAACCCACATCCCCAAGAGGGAGCGGAAGCATGTGCTCAGGGACGTATATGCGTTGGAGCCAGTCGCCCCAAAGTTCAACCCTTGGTCCTCCTGTCCGATCACCTTCGATCGCAGGGACCACCCCACTAGTATCCGTCATGGCGGATTCGCCGTACTGGTCCTAGACCCAATCATTGATGGATTTCACCTCACTCGAGTCCTTATGGATGGCGGCAGCAGCCTGAACCTGCTTTATCAGGACACTGTGCACAAAATGGGTATAGACCCCTCAAGGATCAAACCCACAAAAACGACCTTTAAAGGTGTCATTCCAGGTGTGGAGGCCCATTGCACAGGCTCAATTACACTGGAAGTGGTCTTCTGTCACATCCCTAGTTCTGGTATGACCTAGACCAGCTAGTCATTTGTGCATCATGTTTAAATTCCATTTAAATTTGAAATGGGGATTTGTGAAACCCTCAGAATCATTTCTGGAAATGACCCAGATAAAAATTGCTCCAAAAAGGTCCAAGAAAATGTTCATGTTGCTCTTTGAAAATATTGGACAGAGATAAAAATAAAAACAATATTTTTAAGAGCTCATAAGTATTTATTTTGGGCATTTGGAATTAATCCAATAATTATTTGCTTTGGATATATATTTGCCATATATATAATATATGTCCAAAAATTCTGAATTTTGGTGAGGGGCTTTCGATTAATCCCTTAGGTCCCTGCAAAATTTGACAAAATTAAATAAAATGGTTTAGTTTTATTACTAAGTCAGAACAAATGTCAGAAAAATAGAAAAGAAAACAAAAGTGGAGAAAGCTTACCTGGGCCGACCTACCTGGCACTGTGCAGCCCAGCCGGCCCACAGGCCCAGTGCCAGTCATCGTTGTCCTCGCGCCAGTCGGACAGGCGTGTGGCCGAGGCGCGCGCACCGCCGTGCCGCCACGCCACCAGCCTGCCTGCCCTCTCCCCTGCTAGCGCGATGCGCTGGGCGACGTTGCGGGTGCCGTCCCGATCCGGTCGACCTCCTCACTTTTCCCCTCGCCTTCTCCCTCGCTTGTCGCAGCCATGGCCGAGTGCCATCCTCGTCGCCGTTCGCCGTAGTCATCGCCAGAGCCGTCCCCTCGCCCCTCTGTCGAGTCCACGAGCTCCGCGCCGTTGCCCTGCATCGTCTCCCTCAGCCACGCAAGTCGGAGAGCCCCGAGGAGCCACCATCACCATCATCTTCACCTCCGGCCGCCCAAGATTACCGTCGCCGTTCTGCCCGCGTCGGACCTCCCCTGAGCTCGCTGACGCCTCCGCCGGATCCTCTGTGAGCCACTGCGTCGATCCCCCCTCTCCCCTAGCTCGTTTCCTTCCTCTAATAACGATGTCATCAGAGCCGAGAGCTCTTCGCCACCGTTCATGTCGCCGTCGTGGCCACTGACACCTAGGGCCGTGACCGAGCACACCACCGTGCTTAGTGCAACGCCAGGACCCCAAAACCCTCACCTGTTGCTCCTACCGTGCACCGTAGCCCTTCTCCCCTCCCCGCCGAACTCCGGCCGCCGCCCAAGTGGTCGCCGCCGTTGATTTTGGCCGTCTCCGGTGAAACGGAGGGCACCAGCGGATGCGCGCGAGCACCAGCTCCTCGGAGATGGTCTCTGCGGCCCATTTGGTCGCTGGAGACGCGATCCCGAGCCCCTCCGCCGCGTTCGGCCTCGCCGGCGGCTAAACGCCGGTGGGGTTTAACCTTTTCACCTCACCGGCCCGTCAGGTGGGCCCCATGGGTCAGGTGACTAGCTTAAGGCTAATCACCATTTAACTAAACCTGACACTGATAGTGGGCCCCAGCGCCACTAACCCTATAATTAGGATAAACTACCCCCCCCCCCCCGCTTAACCTGTTACACTGACGTGTGGAGCCCACACGTCAGGTTTGACCCCAGTTAACGCTGTTGACCTGCTGACGCAAGCATGACGCAGTGCTGACGCAGTTATTTCTTTTCTGGTTTTAATTAAATCAGGAAATTCCAGAAAACGATATAAACTTCAAAAATTCATAGAAATTCAACCGTAGCTCAGATTGAAATAACTTATATATGAAAAATGATCAGAAAAATTCAATCTATCCATCTGTACCATTTTCATGCATGAAAAACCAGCTTATACATGTTGTATATGAGGAAACACATGAATGGCATTTATAAAGGCTTATTTTGGAGTTGCATTTGAAACTTTGGTTCAAATGGACTTCATGCAAATAAATGCTAGATGCATTAACTCAAACAACATCACATACTCATGCCATGTTCATGCATCACAATGTTGCATATGATTGTGTTTTGATTGCCGACACCGTTCCTTCTCGATAGGTCCTGCTCCGGAGAGTGCTCCAGAGTACCTGTCTGAGGAGCAGTGCCCCCTGTTGATCTACCAGGGAAGAAAACCCCCTTGTTCATTCCGATACAATCCTACTCTCGCGCTCTTGCTCTCATTTATTGCATTAGGAAAACAACAATTCAACTGCTACTTTGTGCTGCGGTAGTTGAACCCATTCCTCTGCATGACCTGTCATTGCCACAGTAACTAGTTGAAACCCACTAGCATGTGTAGGAGCTGATTGAAGCCATTGTTGTGTTCCTACCATGCCATGCTTGCTATTGCTTAGAGTGTGTCAGGTCTGATTCATTGGGAATGAATTGGAGTACAGTGCTATGTTCTGATGTTGAGAGTTAAGCCTGTGAACACGATTTGGTAAAGGTAGCGGTGAGAGGCCATGTAGGAGTACATGGTGGGTTGTCTCACTAGAACCGTCCTTAAGCACTGAGTTCTATGTATGTTATCCAATGACTCGATACTACCACACATTGGGTTCTGGTAACTTGACCCCTCTCGACTTATTAACCAATTTGATCTCTGTCCAGGAGTCGCAACTAGTTTCTGGTGTTTGTAGGTAGTGTTAGTAGTCTACCAAGTGGCACCCGGCCAGGTGGGCTTGGGACAGACTAGGCATAGTGGCACGGTGTACCAAGTGGCACCTAGATGGTGGGCTTGGGAACCCTGCTCACATCATTTGGGGCCGTGAGCGACACCCCGGCCGGATCTCCTTGCGGATGGAACCCGAATAGGCGATGAACCTGGATGAGAGACTTGTGTGGTTAGTCGGGTCGTGGCCGACACCCTCGCCAGGCTTCCGCTTGAAGGTTGCCGAGGTACATGACGTGTACATGGTGATAAGTGGTGAGAGCGTGTGTGAAGAAGTACACCCCTGCAGGGTTATCATGATCTATTCGAATAGCCGTGTCCGCGTTTATGGACTTCTTGGATGCTTACGTGGTACATAGACAACTTGAAGTGGATACTCTAAAATGCTCAAGACAAGTGTGAGTGCTATGGATCGCCTTCTCGTAAGAAGACAAGGATGAATCCATAGTAGTGTATTGATGTGGTGATTAGTGGACTCGTGTGCGCTGCCTCACCTCAAAGAAGTTTCTCGTTGTCGTAGAACAGGATAGCCACTGAGTCAAAGCTGGCTTGCTGCAACTAAACCCCACATTACCTTCTTGATACAAATGCATGTATGATAGGATCTGATGTAAGTCTTGCTGAGTACCTTTGTACTCACATTTGCTTTATTTATGTTTTGCAGGTGAGACATCTGTCTCACTAGTAGTACCGTTTGGACTTCGACGAGTAGCTTGTTACCTCAGCTACGATCTTGTACCCTTGGGAGGGACTTGTAGATAGTCAGGCTTCTTAGCCTTTTTCTTTTGTAGTTGTCTGTACTCAGACATGTAATGCTTCCGTTGCTTGTATGCTCTGAATGATGGGTCATGTGACCCCTGTTTGTATTTAATGCTATGTGGCTCTTCTGGGCCTTTATCTATATAAGTTGCGTTATGTTGTGATGCCATGTTGTACAGCACATACTTGCATGTTATGCGTATGTGTGATGTGTATTGCTATGTGTGGGATCCGACAATCTAGTTGTATATCCTTGGCAGCCTCTCTTATGGGGAAATGTAGTCTAGTGCTTCCTTGAGCCATAGTAGTCCGCTACAGCCCGGTTCACCGGAGTCCTGCTAGCCCAGCACTACTGCTAAGGACACTTGACTGGCCGGCATGTGTTTCACTTCGTTCCTGTGTCTGTCCCTTCGGGGAAATGTCACGCAGTGACATACGAAGTCCTGCCTAGCTTGCTACAGCCCGGGTTCCCCGGAGTCCTGTTAGCCCAGTGCTACAGCCCGGATTCACACGCTGCTGACCGACATGCTCGATGTGAATCATGTATGCCTGTCCCCATAGGTTAGTGCCGCTTTGGGTTCACAACTAGCCATGTCGGCCCGGGTTCTCTGTCATATGGATGCTAGCGACACAATCATATACGTGATCCAAAAGGCGCAAACGGTCCCGGGCCAGGGTAAGGCGACACTCGTGGGAATACCATGCGTGAGGCTGCAAAGTGATATGAGGTGTTACCAGCTAGATCGATGTGACTTGGAATCGGGGTCCCGACAGCTTTGGTATCAGAGCCTGACTGCCTGTAGGATTTCCAAGCCAACCTGGTCGAAGTTGAGTCTAGAAATTCTTTAGCTATATAGGGGAATTGATTGTGGAAGGGAACGTAAGGCTCTTTTTACTCCTTATACCTCATGCCTTCTGATCTGAGTCATCCTATCTTTCCTATGGGGTTAAGGAACTAGGCTTCCTCTTTTGTCTATCAGGATCACGTGTTACTACTCTGTAGTCTCTTAGGATTGGTTGATCTGAGTCATATCCCAGTTCGAGTATCTCCAGTGTAGCCTGTTTAGTAATATTTTTGAACCTTGAGTGATGATGTTGAGTTTGGTGCTACCCGTCTTTGAAGAATGTTTCATTTTGAGCATTCTACTGCCGTTATGCTGCCGGAATTGTCCTAGGAGTTTGAGAGATACTAAATTCTTGTGCTACCTTCTGCATCCTATAGTTGATGCTGAATCCATCCTTGTTTTCCTTGGTTTCGTTCTTCAGGATGTTGCCGGTTAACTGAAGTTCTATTGCTCGTAGCTGGAACCACGGAGATGGTAGGGATGAGGATCCTCCCGATCAGTCTTCGTTGGCAGAGTTCATGTTAGAGATGGAGAGGAACAAGCGTGAGTCTAACCGCTTGCTAGCACGTATTGAGGAGAACACCTCCCATCAGCACAAAGAGTTTGTGTCCATTCATGACTTCATTGGCCTGAAACCACCTACCTTCCATCATTCCATTGAACCACTTGATGCAGATGACTGGCTCCGTAGTATCACACACAAGCTGCGTTCTGCGAACGTAGCTGAAGGTGACAAGGTCGCCTATGCTGCTTATCACTTGGAAGGTCCTGCTAGTATTTGGTGGCAGAACTATGAGACTATGCTTCCAGCTGGCCAGATACCCACCTGGAGAGATTTCACTGAGGCTTTTCGTGAGCATCACATCCCTCTGGCTCTCATTGACCGCAAGAGAGAAGAGTTCTGTAGTTTCACCCAGGATAAGATGGCTGTTGATGCTTACAGCAGAGAGTTTGAGAACCTCGCCCGCTATGCTACAGAAGAGGTGTCCACGGACGCCAAGAAGCAGGCTAGGTTCCGGAAGGGTCTCAACCCCAAGTTGCGTCGTGATCTCCACTTGCATCATTGCAATACATTCTAGGCTCTTGTGAACAAGGCCATTAATGCAGAGACAGCTCAACTCACTTACGAGGAGTCTCGTAAGCACACCCGTGATTTGGGTTCTTCCTCCGGTTCTAGTTCTCAGAAGCGCCGGATTTGGGTTCCGAACTCCACTCTTCCACCCGGTTATTCACCAAGTCCCTCTTATGTGGTGCCTCACCCAGTTCAGTTACATGCTCCACCCAGGCCTATCGGTAGACCGCTTGTCAATGCGGGTCCACGTCCTACCTCGGGGACTTGCTTCACATGCGGAGAGCCAGGACACTATGCACGTGACTGCTCTCAAGCCAACTATGCTCCACCCCAGCCTGAGAAGTCTATTGGCCGTGGTAAGCCATCACGCAAGATGATCAGTGTCAAGTCAGCTTCCACTGAACGTGGACATGTGCATCACGTCTCAGCTAGAGACGCTCATGATGATCCGGATGTCGTTCTTGGTACACTCCTTGTCAATTGTCATCCAGCATCGGTTCTGTTCGACACTGGAGCATCTCACTCCTTCATTTCTGAAAGCTATGCTAACTTGCACAACATTTCATTTTGTGATATGCCCTCTCCACTAGTCATTCAAACTCCTGGATCCAAATGGCAAACTTCTAGTGTAATCCATGGTAATGAAATCCTTGTTGACAGACTTGTATTCCTTGCATCACTTATAGCCCTCAAGTCTACAGATATTAACATCATCTTGGGTATGGACTGGATGAAAGCTCATTATACCAAGGTTGATTGTTACACAAGGTCTGTTCAGCTTACACACCCATCTGGAAAGATAGTCACTATCTCCACTAGAGTTGCAAAGTGCCAACTCTATTCTCTTAATGCCAACCCTCTTCTTGACCTTGAAGATATCCCGGTAGTCCGTGACTTTCCGGATGTCTTTCTTGAGGAACTGCCAGGTATTCCACCTGACAGAGATGTAGAGTTTGTCATAGATCTTATCCCAGGAACCGCCCCAATTTCTAGGAGACCCTACAAGATGGCACCCTTAGAGCTAGCTGAGCTTAAGAAACAACTCGATGAATCCTTGCAAAAGGGTTTCATCCGTCCTAGTTCTTCTCCCTGGGCTTGCCCCGTCCTCTTCGTCAAGAAGAAGGATGGTACGGACCGAATGGTTGTAGATTATCGTCCCGTTAATTTGGTCACGATAAAGAACAAGTATCCGCTCCCCAGGATCAACGATCTATATGATCAGCTTGCTAGATCCTTAGTCTTTTCCAAGATGGATTTGAGGTTAGGCTATCACCAAATCAACATCAGAAATTGGGACATTCCTAAGACGGCTTTTGTCACTCGTTATGGTCAATACGAGTACACCGTCATGTCCTTTGGTCTAACCAATGCTCCAGCTACATTCTCCCGCTTGATGAACTCGATCTTCATGGAGTACTTAGATAAGTTCGTCGTGGTTTACCTCGATGATATTCTTATTTACTCGAAGAACGAGGAAGAGCACGCCGAACATCTTAGACTTGTGTTAGAGAAACTCAGAGAGCACCGTCTTTATGCCAAGTTCTCCAAGTGCGAATTTTGGTTGCCAGAAGTGACCTACCTGGGCCACGTGATATCTGGTAAGTGCATTACTGTCAATCCCGAGAGAGTTCAGTCCGTTCTTGATTGGACTCCGCCTGAAACGGTTAAGCAAGTTAGGAGTTTCCTTGGTCTAGCCAGTTATTGTCGCCGCTTCGTTGAGAACTTCTCCAAAGTGGCCAAACCTCTCACGGAACTTCTCAAGAAAGATAAAAAGTTTGAGTGGTCCCCACAGTGTGAGCACAGTTTTCAGGAACTGAAAAGACGCCTGACTTCTGCTCCCATACTTGTGCCACCGGATTTCACTAAAGACTTTGTTATCTACTGCGACGCCTCACGACAGGGACTAGGTTGCATTCTTATGCAAGATAGTCATGTGATTGCCTATGCATCTCGACAGTTGCATCCACATGAGGAGAATTATCCTACACATGATTTAGAGCTTGCAGTCGTAGTCTATGCACTTAAGACATGGCGACATTACCTTCTCGGTAAACGTTGCGAGATATACACCGACCACCAGAGTCTCAAGTATATCTTCACCTAACCAGATTTGAACCTTAGGCAAAGACGTTGGTTGGAGTTGATCTCAGATTACGACTTAGGGATTACCTACACCCCAGGCAAGGGAAATGTCATGGCTGATGCGCTAAGTCGTAAGTCCTATTGCAACAATCTCATGTTGCAGCAGGGCCAACCACTTCTCCATGAGGAATTATGTAAACTTAACCTTCACATTGCTCCTCACGGATTCCTTTCTACCTTGGTGGCGAAACCTACTCTTGTGGATCATATCATAGAAGCCCAGAAGCATGATACGGGGATTACCCGGATCAAGAGAAACATTGCCAAGGGCATTGCTGGTAGTTTCTCTATAGATGATCGAGGTGTTGTTTTCTTCGGGAATCGCCTGGTGGTCCCAAAGAAGCAGCATCTTCAGCAACTAATCCTTAAGGAGGCCCATGAATCTCCTCTCACGATTCATCCCGGTAGTACTAAGATGTATCAGGACCTGCGCCAGAGGTTCTGGTGGACTAGGATGAAGAGAGAAATTGCTCAGTTTATTGCTAACTGCGACATTTGTCGTCGCGTTGAGGCAGAGCATCAAAGGCCTGCTGGCACCCTTCAGCCTTTAGCTATTCCTGAATGGAAATGGGATAAAGTTGGTATGGACTTCATCACCGGCTTTCCCAGGACCAAGAAAGGGAATAATGCTATCTTCGTAGTCATTGGTCGTCTTTCCAAAGTGGCTCACTTCCTACCTGTTCGAGAGAGTATCACTGCTAGTCAGCTCGCTGACTTCTATATTTCTCGAATAGTGTCACTTCATGGTGTTCCAGTAGAGATCAATTCAGACCGTGGTAGTCTTTTCACCTCTCATTTCTGGGAGAGTTTCCAAACTGCCATGGGCACCCATCTTTCCTTCAGTACCGCTTTCCACCCTCAATCAAGTGGTCAGGTGGAAAGGGTCAACCAAATTCTCGAAGACATGCTTAGAGCTTGTGTTATCTCCTTCGGTATGGATTGGGAGAAGTGTCTTCCCTTCGCCGAGTTTGCTTATAACAATAGCTACCAATCCAGCCTCAAGAAAGCTCCTTTTGAGGTTCTGTATGGATGAAGATGTCGAACACCTCTGAACTGGTCAGAAACCGGTGAAAGACAATTCTTTGGACCGGACATGATTCAGGAGCCAGAAGAGCAAGTTCGCATCATTCGTGAGAATTTGAAAACAGCCCAATCTCGTCAAAAGAGCCAGTATGACTGTCGGTGTCAAAACCGGTGGATCTCGGGTAGGGGGTCCCGAACTGTGCGTCTAGGCCGGATGGTAACAGGAGGCAAGGGACACAAAGTTTTACCCAGGTTCGGGCCCTCTCGATGGAGGTAAAACCCTACGTCCTGCTTGATTAATATTGATGATATGGGTAGTACAAGAGTAGATCTACCATGAGATCGGAGAGGCTAAACCCTAGAAGCTAGCCTATGGTATGATTGTTGTTGTATATGTTGTCCTACAGACTAAAACCCTCCGGTTTATATAAACACCAGAGAGGGTTAGGGTTACACAAAGTCGGTTACAATGGTAGGAGATCTGCATAGCCGTATCACCAAGCTTGCCTTCCACGCCAAGGAAAGTCCCTTCCGGACACGGGACGAAGTCTTCAATCGTGTATCTTCATAGTCCAGGAGTCCGGCTGAAGGTATAGTCCGGCCATCCGGACACCCCCTAATCCAGGACTCCCTCAGTAGCCCCTGAACCAGGCTTCAATGACGACGAGTCCGGCGTGCAGATTGTCTTCGGCATTGCAAGGCGGGTTCCTCCTCCAAGTACTTCATAGAAGATTTTGAACACAAAGATAGTGTCCGGCTCTGCAAAATAAGTTTCCACATATTTCCATAGAGAGAATAATATTTACACAAATCTAATCTGCTGACGTATTCCGTAGTGTAACACACCACGGCCAAGCCTTTATCCGAGTCGTTTCATTATCCCACCTCAGCGCGTCATGCGAGGCGGTTTCCTTGGCATGTCTTGTTAAAGCAGAGATCGTGTCCCCTTATTCCGGGATTCTCATCAATACGGGCGTGGGTAACCCAACCGCTTTTAGGACTCCTAGACTATAGGCAAGTCCAAACGGACACGGAGAGGACGCTTGATATTCACCCTCTTTATAAAGAGGACAAGGCTTTTATTTTTCCCTCACGTGCTCAATCGAATCCTTCCCCCACCTCAAGATCAAATGCTCGAAGTTCAGGTCAGGTGCTCCGAACCTTCAGTCATGTCCGGATCTAGCCTTCAAGGCCGATGGGTTCCTTCCTCCGTCACGGAAGAAGACATCAAAAAGTTCAGGGAGGCCAGATATCTGACCGCCGAGATTTTGCGTCGGCTGCCTCCCCGAGGGCAGGCCATCCCCACCCCTGAACCCAATGAGAACATCGTGTTCATCTCCCACTTCCTCCGAGGTCTAGGCCTTGCTCTGGATCCTTTTGTCAGGGGTTTGATGTTTTATTACGGGCTAGACTTCCATGATCTAGCTCCGGACTCCTTTCTTCATATCACGACATTTATTGTCGTGTGCGAGGCCTTCCTTCGGGTTACCCCTCACTTTGGCCTATGGCTCAAGACCTTTGAAGTAAAGCCGAAGATGATCGAGGGGCAACATGCAGCATGTGGAGGTGCCTCAATACGCAAGATGACGGGAGCTCCGTGGCCCAAAGGTTCCATACCAGAGGTGTCTGAATTGTGGCAACAGGAGTGGTTCTACATCACGGCTCCTAGAAGTGCCAAGTGGGCGGCCGACCCTGTTTTCCGCTCGGGCCCTCCACCACAACTGATGTCATGGATCAGCAGAGGTCTGAGCTGGGGTCCAGCCAAGGACGTGCCTATACTGCAAAGCCGCATTCGAGATCTCTTTAATGGGGATTTCAATTTGGTTGCGGTAATACAAGTTATGCTGGTTCATCAAGTCCAGCCTTGCAAACACCGGCCTCTTCGCCTGTGGGAGTTCAATCCCGAGGGACCGCGTGTCATTCAAAATTTTCTCGGCCTGACGCACGAGGAGGCGTACAAGTCATTCTTCGGACCTCAGGTGGAGTGTCCGGAAATTACCGAGGACGTGGGCCTGAGTAGTAACCGCGCCGCCGAACAGGTAAGGTATCTTCCGGCCGAACACACTATCTCTCCTTTGTTTACGAAGTTATTTCTGAGAGTTCGCTTTTTGACCAGGACTGGCTAGCAAAGGCGAAGTTGATTCGGTGTTCGGCCCCCCTCCCTGAGGTTTTGGAAAATCCGATATTGGAAAAGATGCTCCAGACCGCACCTTGCCCGGAGCCCTTGAAGGAAGATACTGTGGAGGATAATACGGGCAGACGCAGGCCCCCAACGCTGCCCATTCTAACCAAGGGAGCGAGCATCTCCATGAAGGACGACGACCAGAAGAGGAAAAGGACTGCGCCCGGGGATTCGGAAGCCGAAGCTTCCAAACGGGAGAAGAAGTCTCCCACAGAGGGTCCTACCTTGGGGGGCGCTGTTGCCGCACAAAGTCCGCGGGGGGATCAATTCTCCCGTGAGTCGTAAGTGACCCGAAATACTTTAATAGTATAGATATGCCATCTTTTTCTTCTGAGAGAATAACCACCGCATATATTTTTGCAATTCGGGCCTTAGCCCCTCTCAAATGAGCTCGTCTTCGGGGGATCTTCCTCCAGAGATGATGGAGAGCGAAACGCCTCCTCCAGACTCCTCCGCTCCGGAAGCGGGCGACCCTGAAGTGTCGTCGCGGAGGGCCTCTCCGAGTCCGGTGAGGCCGGAAGATAATCCCAGTGACCCCCGAAGCTCCCAGTGTCCGGCTCCCGAAGAGAGCAAACAAAAGAGTCCGGCACCGTCTAGTGTGCGATCGAATGTTCTGAGGGAGTTGGTGGGGTGAGCGGCCATCTCAGATGAACACCGTGTGCTGATGAATACGGTGATGGAGAGAATATCGTCCGCCGAAAGCAGATTGCATGAAGCTTTTATGAGTCTACTGACAGGCTTTGAGGTACGTAAAAGAATGTATGATAGTCCTGCACATGCTAGGTGTGCCCTGTGTAGATAGTAGCCCCTGAGACTCTGGTTGTCGTCGGAAACGACGACGAACAGAGGATCATATTCCTAGGTAATAACCATATTGCCTCTATGTGCAGGTGATGGAAGCTCCGGTGGCTAGCCGGACTAGCGAGTTTGCCCATTTAATGGCAGTTGGATGCGGCAGACGCCGACATCGAGCTTGTTAACAAAAGGCTTGACGAGGCACAGGGTAAGTGTCATTATCTGGTAAACGCCACAATAGGAAGAGCAGCATGATGCCAGCATCTTTAATATGTTGTGACTGCAGATGGAGCTGCCACTATTGAAGCCTTGCGGGCAGAACTTGCCCGAGCCAAGGAACAAGCGAGGTTGGGTAATGCGGCTGCTTTGAAGGCGGCCGAAGAGTTGCAAGCCGAGAAGGCCGCGCATGGCGAGAGCCGAGACAAGATGGCCATAGAATTAAAAGCCGCCGCCGACCGTTGCCGGGTTCTTGAAAAGGAAAACCAAGCGAAGGCATCAGACCTTGAGAAGGCTGCTGCGACGAGAAAAGACCTCCGCTCTGCTATGAGGGCAAAGAAGGAGGAGCTGCGGGAAGCCGGGGATATTGTAGCTGGGAAATCCTTTATGTTGCGGAGGAAGTTCGGAGATCCACGGTATGCCCCTCTGGATCGGCTGTGGAGTTCGGAGGATGTGTATATGGATTTGGCGGCGAGCGCTGCCGATGCGGCCAAGTACTTCCAGGGTCAGACGGACCATGAAGTAGACCAGCTGTTTTGGAGAAAATTCCATTCTCCCGAGCGTCCACTTTCATTGACTGACCAATTAGCCGAATGGGCCGAACTAAATAGGTTGTCCGGACTCTCCATGAGGTCTGTTGTGAATCAGCTATGGCCGGAAAGGTCAAAACCGAACAACTATTTCAGCTTGGTGCGGCAGTTCCTTGACGTGGTGCCGCGCATTAATGCGATGAAGAGGTCGGCGTGCATAGAGGGCACATGGATGGCCTTTGCTCGTGTTAAGGCATACTGGGCGGAGATGGATGCTACCAATGTTGCAGCGCGGGATTCGGCTATAGGTCGAAAGGCTGCCGAGCACTACTTTGAAGAAGTTCTTGAGGGTGCTCGTTTGATAGAGACCCAGTGCTCAAAAAATATTATGTTTGAGTGATATGTAATCTCATTGTAAGCGAAATGATTTTATAATTTTTATAAGGCTATTTTTATACTTTTGCCTGAAAGTAATATGATGTCTCATGGGCGGCCGTTTATGTATACATGTGTATAACCTGAAATATTGCAGTCGTCGGCTTCAACCCCCACGCATATAATGCGGAGGTGCTCGCAAAAACACACGTTCACACTTAACCCGACGTCTTGGTCCTATTAAGGAGGTGATAGCGGAGCGAGCGAGGCAACCGGACTATAATGCTTTAGCACTTTCACTTAGCCATAGGAGTTTGACAGTGGGGCTACTAGATAGCCCCTGGTGGCTCCGCACTCTCCCGATTCCGGGGTGCGTACATGCCTGGCCGGAAAACGGCCCTTCGTTAAGGCGGAGGAATTCTAACATTCCCACAGGTCATCGAGTGTTTGACCAGTCTCACGCTATATCATGACAGTCAGTTTTCGACTTTCTCTACTGAGGTGCTCGTCCGGATGAACCAGGGCATAATCGCAGTAGTTCTCCTGGTGCTACCTTAGCCGGTAAAGCGGAACGTAAGGCACCAAAACACAGGAGCCTGGCAAACCCAACATTTGACCAAAGACAATGATTCAGAGTTGATGCATATAGGGCCAAACTCGCGACGCCGAACACTCCCTAAGGTATTCGGTCTTTGTGGTATAAACCGGGCCTAAATAATGGCCTTTGTAAGACACCCCTTGTGTCCAGGTACGTGCATTGTTCATGCGTGGCCACATGCCAAGACGTCAGCATCCTTTGTTGGGGAACGTAGTAATTTCAAAAAAATTCCTACGCACACGCAAGATCATGGTGATGCATAGCAACGAGAGGGGAGAGTGTTGTCTACGTACCCTCGAAAGACCAAAGTGGAAGCGTTGACGCAACGTAGAGGAAGTAGTCGTACGTCTTCCCGGTCCAACCGATCCAAGCACCGTTACTCCGGCACCTCCGAGTTCTTGGCACACGTTCAGCTCGATGATGATCCCCGGACTCCGATCCAGCAAAGTGTCGGGGAAGAGTTCCGTCAGCATGACGGCGTGGTGATGATCTTGATGTACTACCGTCGCAGGGCTTCGCCTAAGCACCGCTACAATATTATTGAGGATTATGGTGGAAGGGGGCACCGCACACGGCTAAGAATATGATCACGTGGATCAACTTGTGTGTCTATGGGGTGCCCCCTGCCCCCGTATATAAAGGAGTGGAGGAGGGGAGGGCCGGCCCTCTCTATGGCGCGCCCTAGGGGAGTCTTACTCCCACCGGGAGTAGGATTCCCCCTTTCCTAGTCCAACTAGGAGTCCTTCCATGTAGTAGGAGTAGGAGACAAGGAAGGGGAAGAGGGAAGAGAAGGAAGGAGGGGTGCAGCCCCTCCCCCTAGTCCAATTCGGACTAGGCCTTGGGGGGCGCGCGGCCTGCCTCTCCCTCTCCCCTAAAGCCCAATAAGGCCCATATACTTCTTCTCCCGTATTCCCGTAACTCTCCGGTACTCTGAAAAATACCCGAACCACTCGGAACCTTTCCAATGTCCGAATATAGTCGTCCAATATATCGATTTTTACGTCTCGACCATTTCGAGACTCCTTGTCATGTCCCCGATCTCATCCGGGACTCCGAACTCCTTCGGTACATCAAAACTCATAAACTCATAATGTAACTGTCATCGAAACCTTAAGCGTGCGGACCCTACGGGTTCGAGAACAATGTAGACATGACCGAGACACGTCTCCGGTCAATAACCAATAGCGGAACCTGGATGCTCATATTGGCTCCTACATATTCTACGAAGATCTTTATCGGTCAGACCGCATAACAACATACGTTGTTCCCTTTGTCATCAGTATGTTACTTGCCCGAGATTCGATCGTCGGTATCTCAATACCTAGTTCAATCTCGTTACCGGCAAGTATCTTTACTCGTTTCGTAATACATCATCTTGCAACTAACTCATTAGTTGTAATGCTTGCAAGGCTTATGTGATGTGCATTACCGAGAGGGACCAGAGATACCTCTCCGACAATCGGAGTGACAAATCCTAATCTCGAAATACGCCAACCCAACATTCACCTTTGGAGACACCTGTAGAGCTCCTTTATAATCACCCAGTTACGTTGTGACGTTTGGTAGCACACAAAGTGTTCCTCCGGTAAACGGGAGTTGCATAATCTCATAGTCATAGGAACATGTATAAGTCATGAAGAAAGCAATAGCAACATACTAAACGATCGGGTGCTAAGCTAATGGAATGGGTCATGTCAATCACATCATTCTCCTAATGATGTGATCCCATTAATCAAATGACAACTCTTTGTCTATGGTTAGGAAACATAACCATCTTCGATTAACGAGCTAGTCAAGTAGAGGCATACTAGTGACACTCTGTTTGTCTATGTATTCACACATGTATTATGTTTCCGGTTAATACAATTCTAGCATGAATAATAAACATTTATCATGAAATAAGGAAATAAATAATAACTTTATTATTGCCTCTAGGGCATATTTCCTTCATCCTTCTCAACGGTGGATATGTATCAACAAGAGACAGTAAAAAAGGTTTACGCAGGGTCTTAATCTAAAAAGAATCCTTGGAGCGAGTCCCTGCTGCACGTCTGCGCCTGTGTCTCCGTTGTGCCATATCCTGGATGGGTGTAGCACGATGATCGTCTGTAAAAGAGAGGAAGTTAAGTGAAAAAGTTGTCGTGCAAAAAGATAGTTTTTAAAGAAATCATGTATAATTCAAGATGATAAGAAATTGCCACTTGTCTGCGCGCGTTGAGCCCCTTGTATTGACAAATAGGGGTGTGACCACTTATTCGGTATAAATAGCGGCGCCGGACTTGATTAGTTGTGTCTGAGGTCTTGACGACCTATTTGGATGCTTTCACTGGTCCGGGCGCCTTTAGTGTGCGGCTGCCACGGCAGCCGCACTCTCTTTGGCGCGCAGAGATCGCTTGATATTTTCGTTCACTGAAATGATGCCACGTGGACTGGGCATCTTGAGTGTGAGGGAGGCGTAGTGTGGTATTGCATTAAAGCGAGCGAAAGCTTCGCGTCCGAGCAGTGCTTGATAGCCACTTTGAAACGGAGCGATGTGGAAGGTTAAATGCTCGTGGCGGAAGTTATCGGGGGAGCCGAATATAACCTGTAGTAGGAGGGAGCCCGTACAACGAGCCCCTGGGCCTGGCGTTACTCCTTTAAAGGTAGTATTGCTATGGCGAATTTGTGTTGGGTCTAACCCCATCCCGCGGATTGTAACCTGATATATTAAGTTTAGGCTGTTGCCGCCGTCCATCAAGACTCGTGTGAAGTGATATCCGCCAATTACTGGGTCTAATACCAGGGCATCCCATCCTGCGTGTCAGATACTTGCTGAGTAATCACGATGGTCGAAAGTGATCGGTTGAGATGACCAGTGGCGGGACTTCGCGGTGACAGGCACTTGGGTATATTTTCTTGGGAGTGCCGTGTTGTTTTTTCCCTTGATCACGTGTAACACGTTTACTGTTTTGACTTCTGGTGGAAATTTCTTTTGTTCCACCGTGCATTGCTTGGGAGGCTCGTCCTCGTCTTCACTTGGTGTATCCTCCCCTTATGTATGGCGTTGAGCTTGCCGGACTGCCTGAAGACCCAACATTCTCTGTGGGTATGATTAGCAGGTTTACCAGGGATACTATGGATCTGACATACTTGGTCCAGAATTTTGTTGAAGCTGGACAGTTCATCCCTGGTGCCTTTAGGGGGCGGCTTTTGACCTGGCCGAGAGCTTTTGAATCCGGCATTTACTGCCGTGCCCTTCGTGCTGTCTTCTGTATTCCGGCATTTGTTATTGCTGTTGCGCCGTGATTTCCCGTTTCCATCTCTAGCTTCAGATGTACTGGGGTCACCGGTGCTGCATCTGGCTAGCCAGCTGTCCTCACCCGCGCAAAAGTGGGTCATGAGGTTTGTTAATGCGGCCATCGTTCTCGGCTTATTTTGGCCGAGGTGTCTAGCGAGCCATTCGTCACGGACGCTATGCTTGAAAGCTGCCAAGGCTTCGGCGTCCGGACAGTCGACAATCTGGTTCTTTTTAGTAAGAAATCTGTTCCAAAGCTTTCGGGCTGACTCTCCGGGCTGTTGAGTTATATGACTCAAATTGTCCGCATCCGGAGGTCGGACATAAGTCCCTTGAAAATTTTCCCGAAAGGCGTCTTCAAGATCTTCCCAACTTCCAATGGAGCTTTCGGGGAGGCCTTTGAGCCAGTGACGAGCTGGCCCTTTGAGCTTGAGGGGTAAGTACTTGATGGCATGGAGATCATCTCCTCGAGCCATATGGATATGGAGGATGTAGTCCTCAATCCAGACCCCAGGGTCTGTTGTTTCATCGTATGCCTCTATGTTTACGGGCTTGAATCCCTCTGGAAATTCATGGTCCAGCACCTCATCGGTGAAACATAGGAGGTGTGCGGCACCCCTGTAGCTGGGTGTATCGCGTTGTTCGGATGTTTGTTGTGTTGCATTGTATGTTGGGGCACGCTTGCGTGGTCCATAGATGGATCTTGTTGCACCGTCCTTTGGGTGCGAGCCCTCGCATGGGTCGCGTGTTGTATTGTGAGCGGCGTTGTATGCCGCTCTGTGTTGGTAGAGGGGTCATCTATCCGACCAGGTGGCTGCTTTGATATTTGGTTGTGGGGGGTCTGAGGCCTCCTCATCGAATTCGGGTAGCAGCTTCCGCTTTGGGTAGCTCTTGGAGGGGCGATTGTCGCCGTACCTTGCTGCTGTGTTGAGTATTTTACTCCATCTGATTTGGAGTGTGCCTTGCACGGCCTTGAGCCTTTGCTTCTGCTTTTTCAGACTCCTCGCGGTGGCAACAAGCCTTTTACGGGCAGTCTGCTGCTCTGGGTGCCTGTCCGGCGTTATGTCGTCCGGACCATTATCCTTGATAGGATTTGTTTGTTCGGTTTGATTATCCGGATTGCTGTTGTCCGGTAGTGGTTCGCCCTGCTCCAGCGCTGGGTCTGTGTGATCGCTATTTCTGTCGAGACGGGATTTGGGGCGGCGCTTGGGTCGCCGCTTTGACTGCTTTTCAAGGGAACAAGCCTTCGGTGCGTCCTTCCGCTCCTCGTCGTCATCTTTTGGTGCGTCCACCATGTATACGTCATGTGACGAGGTGGCGTTCCAGGGCCCAGTAGGCGCTGGTTCTTCATCATCTCCTTCATCGGCGTCCATACCGTCGATGTCTTCGGAGTCGAAGTCGAGCATGTCGGTTAAATCGTCGACAGTGGCTACAAAGTGGGTGGTGGGTGGGCTTTGAATTCCTTCATCATCCGTATCCCAATCTCGCTGACCGTAGTCCGGCCAGGGCTCACCTGATAAAGAGAGAGACTTTAGTGATTTCATAATATTGCCAAAGGGCGAGTGCTGAAAGATGTCCGTGGCAGTAGACTCCACGATCGGCGCCCAATCGGATTCGATCGGCAGAGGCACGAATGGTTCGGAGTCCGGAGAGGAGTCCGGCTCCTTGGAATCACGAGTCTCGCGGAGTGCGGGGCTGGTGTTCGGCTCGATCGCTACTAGGATCGCAGCCCCCGAGGTGGCGTCCAACCACCCATCCTCGATCGGTGCAGTTGGCTCCGAATTAAGGGTCGAAGCCGATGCGGGTGCGGCCTTCAGGGCACTGCTAGGTGGCAGAGCTAGATCATGCTCGTCGTGGCAGTGCGGCGCGCTCGGCAGTGGCTCGAATCCGTCGAAGATCAAGTCCCCGCGGATGTCAGCCGTGTAGTTTAAACTTCCAAATCTGACCTGACGGCCAGGGGCATAGCTTTCGATCTGCTCCAGATGGCCAAGTGAATTGGCCCGCAGTGCAAAGCCGCCGAAGACAGAGATCTATCCAGGGAGACAAGTTTCACCCTGGACCACATCACTATCGATGATAGTGGGAGCCATCAAGCCTGAGGGCGATGACACAGAGGAACTCTCAATGAAAGCACCAATGACGGTGTCAAAACCGGCGGATCTCGGTAGGGGGTCCCGAACTGTGCGTCTAGGCCGGATGGTAACAGGAGGCAAGGGACACGAAGTTTTACCCAGGTTCGGGCCCTCTCGGTGGAGGTAAAACCCTACGTCCTGCTTGATTAATATTGATGATATGGGTAGTACAAGAGTAGATCTACCACGAGATCGGAGAGGCTAAACCCTAGAAGCTAGCCTATGGTATGATTGTTGTTGTATATGTTGTCCTACGGACTAAAACCCTCCGGTTTATATAGACACCAGAGAGGGTTAGGGTTACACAAAGTCGGTTACAATGGTAGGAGATCTGCATATCCGTATCGCCAAGCTTGCCTTCCACGCCAAGGAAAGTCCCTTCCGGACACGGGACGAAGTCTTCAATCTTGTATCTTCATAGTCCAGGAGTACGGCTGAAGGTATAGTCCGGCCATCCGGACACCCCCTAATCCAGGACTCCCTCAATGACCATCGTCATAAGGAAGTGGCTTATGAAGTTGGCGACAAGGCTTACCTTCGGGTTACTCCTTTGAAGGGTACCCATCGTTTCGGTATCAAGGGCAAGTTGGCTCCTTGTTATATTGGTCCCTTTCTCATTCTCGCTAAACGAGGAGAGGTTGCTTACCAGTTGGAACTACCCCCACATCTTTCTCGAGTTCATGATGTCTTCCATGTCTCCCAACTCAGGCGTTGCTTCTCGGATCCCATCCGCGGAGTGGACCACGAAACACTTGATCTCCAAGATAACCTCACTTATCGAGAGTACCCTGTCCGCATTCTGGATCAAGCAGAGCGTGTCACTCGACGTCATAACATCAAGTTTCTCAAGGTTCAGTGGTCTCATCATTCCGAGAGAGAAGCTACTTGGGAGCGTGAAGATCGTCTTCGACTGCAGTACCCCACTTTCTTTCCGCCAACTCCTGAATCTCAGGACGAGATTTTTTCGAGTGGGGGCGAGTTGTCACATCCCTAGTTCTGGTATGACCTAGACCAGCTAGTCATTCGTGCATCATGTTAAATTCCATTTAAACTTGAAATGGGGATTTGTGAAACCCTCATAATCATTTCTGGAAATGACCCAGATAAAAATTGCTCCAAAAAGGTCCAAGAAAATGTTCATGTTGCTCTTTGAAAATATTGGACAGAGATAAAAATCAAATCAATATTTTTAAGAGCTCATAAGTATTTATTTTGGGCATTTGGAATTAATCCAGTAATTATTTGCTTTGGATATATATTTGCCATATATATAATATATGTCCAACAATTCTGAATTTTGGTGAGGGGCTTTCGATTAATCCCTTAGGTCCCTGCAAAATTTGACAGAATTAAATAAAATGGTTTAGTTTTATTACTAAGTCAGAACAAATGTCAGAAAAATAGAAAAGAAAACAAAAGTGGAGAAAGCTTACCTGGGCCGACCTACCTGGCACTGTGCACCCCAGCCGGCCCACAGGCCCAGTGCCAGTCGTTGTTGTCCTTGCGCCAGTCGGATAGGCGTGTGGCCGACGCGCGCGCACCGCCGTGCCACCACGCCACCAGCTTGCCTGCCCTCTCCCCTGCTAGCGACGCGCTGGGCGACGTCGCGGGTGCTGTCACGATCCGGTCGACCTCCTCACTTTTCCCCTCGCCTTCTCCCTCGCTTGCCACAGCCATGGCCGAGCGCCATCCTCGTCGTCGTTCACCGTAGTCGTCGCCAGAGCCGTCCCCTCGCCCCTCCGTCGAGTCCACGACCTCCGCGCCGTTGCCCTGCATCGTCTCCCTTAGCCACGCAAGCCGGAGCGCCCCGAGGAGCCGCCATCACCGTCATCTTCACCTCCGGCCGCCCGAGATTACCGTCGCCATTCTGCCCACGTCGGACCTCCCCCGAGCTCTCTGACGCCTCCGCCGGATCCTCTGTGAGCCACTGCATCGATCCCCCCTCTCCCCTAGCTCGTTTCCTTCCTCTAACAACGATGTCGTCAGAGCCGAGAGCTCTTCGCCACCGTTCATGTCGCCGTCGTGGCCACTGACACCTAGGGCCGCGACCGAGCACACCACCATGCTCAGTGCAATGCCAGGACCCCAAAACCCTCACCTGTTGCTCCTGTCATGCACCGTAGCCCTTCTCCCCTCCCCACCGAACTCCGCCCGCCGCCCAAGTGGTCGCCGCCGTCGATTTCGGCCGTCTCCGGTGAAACGGAGGGCACCAGCAGATGCGCGCGAGCACCAGCTCCTCGGAGATGGTCTCTACAGCCCATTTGGTCGCCGGAGACGCGATCCCGAGCCCCTCCGCCGTGTTCGGCCTAGCTGGCGGCTAAACACCGGTGGGGTTTGACCCTTTGGCCTCACCGACCCGTCAGGTGGTCCCCATGGGTCAGGTGATTAGCTTAAGGCTAATCACCATTTAACTAAACCTGACACTGACAGTGGGCCCCAGCGCCACTAACCCTATAATTAGGATAAACTAACCCCCCCGCTTAACCTGTTACACTGACGTGTGGAGCCCACAAGTCAGGTTTGACCCCAGTCAGCGCTGTTGACTTGCTGACGCAAGCATGACGCAGTGCTGATGCAGTTATTTCTTTTCTGGTTTTAATTAAATCAGGAAATTCCAGAAAATGATATAAACTTCAAAAATTCATAGAAATTCAACCGTAGCTCAGATTGAAACAAGTTATATATGAAAAATGATCAGAAAAATTCAATCTATCCATCTGTACCATTTTCATGCATGACAAACCAACTCATACATGTTGTATATGAGGAAACACATGAATGGCATTTATAAAGGCTTATTTTGGAGTTGCATTTGAAACTTTGGTTCAAATGGACTTCATGCAAATAAATGCTAGATGCATTAACTCAAACAACATCACATACTCATGCCATGTTCATGAATCACAATGTTGCATATGGTTGTGTTTTGATTGCCGACACCGTTCCTTCTCGATAGGTCCTGCTCCGGAGAGTGCTCCAGAGTACCTGTCTGAGGAGCAGTGCCCCCCTGTTGATCTACCAGGCAAGCAAACCCCCTTGTTCATTCCGATACAATCCTACTCTCTCGCTCTTGCTCTCATTTATTGCATTAGGACAACAACGATTCAACTGCTACTTTGTGCTGCGGTAGTTGAACCCATTCCTCTGCATGACCTGTCATTGCCATAGTAACTAGTTGAAACCCACTAGCATGTGTAGGAGTTGATTGAAGCCATTGTTGTGTTCCTACCATGCCATGCTTGCTATTGCTTAGAGTGTGTCAGGTCTGATTCATTGGGAATGAATTGGAGTACAGTGCTATGTTCTGATGTTGAGAGTTAAGTGTGTGAACACGATTTGGTAAAGGTAGCGGTGAGAGGCCATGTAGGAGTACATGGTGGGTTGTCTCACTAGAACCATCCTTAAGCACTGAGTTCTATGTATGTTGTCCAATGACTCGATACTACCACACATTGGGTTCCAGTAACTCGACCCCTCTCGACTTATTAGCCAACTTGATCTCTGTCCAGGAGTCGCAACTAGTTTCTGGTGTTTATAGGTAGTGTTAGTAGTCTACCAAGTGGCACCCGGATGGTGGGCTTGGGAACCCTTCTCACATCGTTTGGGGCCGTGAGCAACACCCCGACCGGATCTCCTTGTGGATGGAACCCGAATAGGCGATGAACCTGGATGAGAGACTTGTGTGGTTAGTCAGGTCGTGGCCGACACCCTCGCCAGGCTTCCGCTTGAAGGTTGCCGAGGTACATGACGTGTACATGGTGATAAGTGGTGAGAGCGTGTGTGAAGAAGTACACCCCTGCAGGGTTATCATGATCTATTCGAATAGCCGTGTCCGCGGTTATGGACTTCTTGGATGCTTACGTGGTACATAGACAACTTGAAGTGGATACTCTAAAATGCTCAAGACAAGTGTGAGTGCTATGGATGGCCTACTCGTAAGAAGACGAGGATGAATCCATAGTAGTGTATTGATGTGGTGATTAGTGGACTCGTGTGCGCTGCCTCACCTCAAAGAAGTTTCTCGTTGTCGTAGAACAGGATAGCCACTGAGTCAAAGCTGGCTTGCTGCAACTAAACCCCACATTACCTTCTTGATACAAATGCATGTATGATAGGATCTGATGTATGTCTTGCTGAGTACCTTTGTACTCATGTTTGCTTTATTTATGTTTTGCAGGTGAGACATCTGTCTCACTAGTAGTACCGCTTGGACTTCGAGGAGTAGCTTGTTACCTCAGCTACAATTTTGTACCCTTGGGAGGGACTTGTAGATAGTCACGCTTCTTAGCCTTTTTCTTTTGTAGTTGTCTATACTCAGACATGTAATGCTTCCGTTGCTTGTATGCTCTGAATGATGGGTCATGTGACCCCTGTTTGTATTTAATGCTATGTGGCTCTTCTGGGCCTTTATCTATATGAGTTGCGTTATGTTGTGATGCCATGTTGTACAGCACATACTTGCATGTTATGCGTACGTGTGATGTGTATTGCTATGTGTGGGATCCGACAATCTTGTTGTTTATCCTTGGTAGCCTCTCTTATGGGGAAATGTAGTCTAGTGCTTCCTTGAGCCATAGTAGTCCACTACAGCTCGGTTCACCGGAGTCCTGCTAGCCCAGCACTACTGCTCAGGACACTTGACTGGCCGGCATGTGTTTCACTTCGTTCCTGTGTCTGTCCCTTCGGGAAAATGTCACGCAGTGACATCCGGAGTCCTGCCTAGCCTGCTACAGCCCGGGTTCCCCGGAGTCCTGTTAGCCCAGTGCTACAGCCCAGATTCACACGCTGCTGACCGACATGCTCGATGTGAATCATGTATGCCTGTCCCCATAGGTTAGTGCCGCTTTGGGTTCACGACTAGCCATGTCGGCCCGGGTTCTCTGTCATATGGATGCTAGCGACACAATCATATACATGAGCCAAAAGGCGCAAACGGTCCCGAGCCAGGGTAAGGCGACACCCGTGGGAATACCGTGCGTGAGGCCGCAAAGTGACATGAGGTGTTACCGGCTAGATCGATGTGACTTGGAATCGGGGTCCCGACATCTTCAGATCCCCAGATAACTTCCGAAGCGAAGAGTTAATCTTCGATATAGTCCCGTTCCGCAGTGGTTATCACGCGCTGCTCGGGCGAACCGCATTTACTAGATTCAATGCGGTACCGCATTACGCATACCTCAAGCTCAAGATGCTAGGACCTCGCGGAGTTATTATAGTCAATGGAAACATAGAGCGCTCTCTCCGAACAGAGGAACACACCGCGGCCCTCGCAGCAGAAGCGCAAAGCAGCCTCTCAAGGCAATCAACCAGTTCGGCGCTTCAAAGCCCGGACACCTTCAAGCGCGCTCGGAGCAATCGGCAAATAGACCGCCTGGCGCGATCTGAGCTCGCGTAGCAATACGGCGGCCACCCCAATCCCAGCCCAATGGCGAAACTCATGCCACACGTACATAATTACGCATTAAAAATACCATGGGCACAGGTGGGGAGGGGGGCACAACTGGGGCACGCCCCAAGACGGGGCTTAAACTGCACTAGGGGCTTCCCGTTTGGTTATTTTTCTCCTTTTTTTCAGGACCTTAATCTCTGGAAACACTGTCCGACAGCACTATTGCCAAACACATGATGCAGCAACCAAGGAGGCAGACAGCTACGTCATACCACAGAATTCCCAGGTGGATTACAGTAACGAGCGAAATATTCAATTTAATATCATTCCTCAGCTTGCCCTTGGAAGGGACATAGTCCTACTCTTTGCTTATCGCACTATCTGTATCACTCCGCTTTAACGCAATTTTTGAATAAACAATGCATGACATTATGACTATTATTGCATTCTTGTTATATATATCCATGTGTTCATTAATGACGCCTTGCAATCGTACACTTTGGTACGGCCAATACACTAGGGGCTTACGTACCCCACAATACGGTGTGAAAAGTCCAAACACTTTCACAAGTGCGGCACCCCGAACTTATAGCATTATATGCATCAGCTCTGAATCATGTCTTTGGTAA
Organism: Triticum urartu; assembly: GCF_056163025.1. NCBI lineage: Eukaryota > Viridiplantae > Streptophyta > Magnoliopsida > Poales > Poaceae > Triticum > Triticum urartu. The sequence continues at coordinate 26,814,709 of NC_141877.1, read as the reverse complement.
AATGTTGGGTTTGCCCGGCTCCTATGTTTTGGTACCTTACATTCCGCTCTATCGGCTAAGGTAGCGCTAGGAGAACTACTGCGATTGTGCCCTGGTTCTGCTGGGTTCAACACCTCAGTAGAGAAAGCTAAAACTGACTGTCATGATAAGGCGAGAGACTGGTCGCTGTTCGGCGAGGTTTTCGAGTCCCTAAAGACTTATGCCGCTTAGAGCGAGGGGTCGGCCCTGTCCGGCTTAAAGGCGTGTATCGCGCCCCAAATTCGGCCTTCTGAATACCAAGGGCTTCGCTGAAATTTAAAATTATAGAATTCTATGGGTAAGTGAGAGTGGTAATGCATTATTAGTCCGGTTGCCTTATTCGCTATGCTGAGCACCTCCCTCGAAGGACCCAAACATGGGAACAAGAGTGCTCAGGTTTATCCCGAACACCCTAGCACTCGTGGCATGGGGGCAGAAGCCGAGGACTAGCCATCTCTCAGATTGGCTAAACAGCCAAACAGAAGGTAATATTTTAAATTCAAACAAGCGTTGCATAGCGCATATGAAACAAGTTTTCATAAATACAGGATAAAACGAGCAAGTCTCACTCAAAAATTACATCTTTTGAACACTCGTCCGCTATGAGACGAGCACCCGGCAGAACACCCTCGTAGTACATCTCGGGGTGGCGGTGCTCCTTGCCCTCTGGCGGCCCCTCCTTGATAAGCTTCACGGCGTCTAGCTTGACCCACTGCAATTTCAAATGGGCGAAAGCCCGGCGTGCACCTTCAATGCAGACAGATTGCTTGACGACCTCCAGCCGCGGGCAGGCATCCACAAGCCGCCTCACCAGGCTGAAGAAGCTATTTGGAAGGGCGTCGCCAGGCCACAGCCAGACTATAAAGCTCTTCATGGCCCGATCGGCCGCCTTATGTAGCTCGACCATCTGCTTCAGCTGGTCGCTCATTGGCACCGGGTGTTCGGCCTCAGCATACTGAGACCAGAACAGCTTCTCTGTTGAGCTTCCATCCTCGGCCTGGTAAAATTGTGCAGCGTCGGACATGCTGCGGGGCCAATCTGCGAATGCTGCTGGTGAGCTCCGGATTCGGGTAAGTAATCGGTAATTTACTTTTACATGCTTGCTTTGCATATAGAAAGCCTTACCCGTCGCTATCTTCTTCATCGCGTCGATCTCCTGGAGGGCCTTTTGGGCTTCGGCCTTGGCACTTTTTGCGCTCTCGAGGGCCGCGGCAAGCTCAGACTCTCGCGTCTTTGAGTCAAGCTCCAACGCCTTGTGCTTCGCCACGAGAGCCTGGAGCTCTTGCTGCACCTCGCCCACCCGAGCCTCGTGCTTCTCTCGCTCGGTGCGCTCCTTGGCCGCTTTATCTTCGGCCTTGGTTAGCGCTTGCTTCAGGGTCGCCACCTCGGTCGTGGCCCCTGGCAAATATACAATGATCCTGTCATTTTGCAATCGTGTCTTCTTTTATATATACATATCTATAGACAGGGTATTACTTACCCTTGTTCTCCTCGAGCTGCCTCTTGGCAAGGCCGAGCTCTTTCCTAGACCCCTCGAGGTCCTGCTTCAGTACAGCGACCTCCGCAGTCAGTGCAGCGGACGCCAGCAGCGAAGCCTGCATATGCATATTGACATACTTATATTAGACTCCTGCGATATTATTTGATCCTCTGTTCGGCTTTTCTTTGTGAACACCGAACAGAGCATCAGGGGCTACTGTCTATGCGGTAATATTTCTACTACATTTTAAAACACTTACCTCAAAGCCTGTTAGAAGGCTGGCACAGGCTTCAGTCAACCCGCTCTTGGCAGACTGAACCTTCTGGACCACCGCACTCATAATAGTACGGTGCTCCTCGTCATGGAAGCGCTGGGAAGCACTTCCAGCAGATTGTCCGGCGCCTCTGGATGGACAGAGGTCACCGGCACAGGTGTCTTGCCCCTCTTAGAAGGAGGCCGCCTGCCCAAGCCCGGAACCATTGGAGGTTCCGGTGCGGTGTTCGGCTGAGGGCCGAACTTGGAGCTCTCAGGGGCCCCATCCCCTCGGCTCCCGGAGTCCGGAAGGTCGCCTTGGGGCGCCTCCGGGACTGTCTCCCCTCGATCCGGTGCCTCTTGAGACAGCACCTCGACGTCGTCGGCAGGATGAGGGGAGGTGGCGGTCGGGACTGGATCGCTGTCCATGTCTGACGAGCCCAGGGAGTCATCCGATGATACATCGATACTGGCTCGTGGCGGCCTGCATAATTATGTTCGGCGTTAGGGAAAGCGGTGCGACAAAGGAATGCTATTAGTTACTCTGGTATCCGAATACTTACGATCTCCCTGGGGGCTTGGCCCTGGGTAACCACTCGTCTTCACCTTTGTCGGCGGCGGTGGAACTGTCCGGAAGGAGAGTCCTTCCCTTCTTGGACCCTTCGGGCCCCCCAGTTGGGGCGGCCTTCCTTTTCTTATCTCCCCCAGCCGGTGGGGGAGCATCTTCTTCTTCTTCCTCGTCTTCGGGGGAAGAGTGCGCCGCAGAGTCATCGGACGGTGAGTCCGACGACGCCTAGCGTCGAGAACTCTTTCGGGTTCCCTTGGCCTTCTTGGTCTTCTCCGGCACCGTATAAGGGGCCAGAGTCAGCATCTTCGCCAAAAGAGCGTCTGCTGGGCCTTCGGGCAAAGGAGCCGGACAGTCGATCTGTCCGGCCGTCTCCTGCCAGTCCTATCAAAGATACGGGAGTTTAGATCCCGCATGGAGTCAATCTATAAAAAATAAGTATCCTGTGATAGGTAAAGCAGCTTACCGCACTGGCTTGGTGCTTCGCGTTGAATCCGTGATCCTCAGTAATGGGAGGGGGGACCTCGGCGCTTTTGAACAGCACCCTCCAGGCATCTTCGTGAGTTGTGTCGAAGAGCCTGTTCAGAGTTCGGGGCTGCGCCGGGTCGAACTCCCACAAGTTGAACTCCCGTTGTTGCCACGGGAGGATCCGGCGGTGGAGCATGACCTGGACCACGTTGACAAGTTTGAGCTTCTTGTTCACCATGTTTTGAATACATGTTTGGAGTCCGGTCAGCTCTCCCAAACTACCCCAGGACAGGCCCTTCTCTTTCCAGGAGGTGAGCCGCGTGGGGATGCCAGATCGGAACTCGGGGGCCGCTGCCCATGCAGGGTCGCGCGGCTCGGTGATGTAGAACCACCCCGATTGCCACCCCTTTATGGTTTCCACAAAGGAGCCCTCGAGCCATATTACGTTGGGCATCTTGCCCACCATGGCGCCTCCGCACTCCGCCTGGCGGCCGCCCACAACCTTCGGCTTGACATTGAAGGTCTTCAACCATAAGCCGAAGTGGGGCTTGATGTGGAGGAAGGCCTCGCACACGACGATAAACGTCGAGATGTTGAGGATGAAGTTCGGGGCCAGATCATGGAAATCCAGGCCATAATAGAACATGAGCCCCCGGACGAATGGATGGAGAGGGAATCCCAGTCCGCAGAGGAAATGGGTGAGGAACACTACCCTCTCATGGGGCCTGGGGGTGGGGATGGGCTGCCCCTCATCTGGGAGCCGGTGCGCGATGTCGTCGGGCAGGTATCCGGCTCTCCTCAGCTTCTTAATGTCTCCATCCATGACGGAGGAGACCATCCACCTGCCTCCTGCTCCGGACATGGTTGGAGAAGGTTGAGGTGGGAAGTGCGGACTTGGGCGCTAGAGCTTGAGTGTGCGAAAATGGATGAGCGAAGGAGGAAGAAGGCGTGGATAGAAAGGTGAATCCTTATCCCTTTATATGAGCGGACGAAACTAAGCGTCCCCACTTGCCTGGTAAAACTCGCTTATCCCCCAAACGCCGTAATTGATGGCGCGGTTGGGTTACTCACGCCCGTATTGATGAGAATCCCGTAATAAGGGGACACGATCTCTGCTTTGACAAGACGTGTCGAAAAACTGTCTCGCGTTATGTGCGGGGCTAGTTAAAGGAAACGGTTCGAATAATCACCGGGCCATGACATAACATCATACTGTCAAAACAAGTCAGCAAATTAGATTTGCGAAAATATTATTCTATCTACGGTGGTATGTGGAACTTATTTTGCAGGATCAGACACTATCCTCGTATTCAAATTCTTCTGTGATGTATTCGGAGAAGGAACCCGCCTTGGAATGCCGAAGACAATACTGCGCGCCGGACTCATCGTCATTGAAGCCTGGTTCAGGGGCTACTGAGGGAGTCCTGGATTAGGGGGTCTCCGGACAGCCGGACTATCTCCATTGGCCGGACTGTTAGACTATGAAGATACAAGATTGAAGACTTCGTCTCATGTCCGGGTGGGACTCTACTTGGCGTGGAAGGCAAGCTAGGCAATACGGATATGGATATCTCCTCCTTTGTAACCGACCTTGTGTAACCCTAACCCTCTCCGGTGTCTATATAAACCGAAGGGTTTTAGTCCGTAGGGGACAACAACCACAACATACAATCAGACCATAGGCTAGCTTCTAGGGTTTAGCCTCTCCGATCTCGTGGTAGATCTACTCTTGTACTACCCATATCATCAATATTAATCAAGCAGGACGTAGGGTTTTACCTCCATCAAGAGGGCCCGAACCTGGGTAAAACATTGTGTTCCCTGCCTCCTGTTACCATCTGGCCTAGACGCACAGTTCGGGACCCCCTACCCGAGATCCGCCGGTTTTGACACCGACACTCTTGCTCTTGCTTGCGATGCTGCTCCGATTTAGCTACACTTCAGTGAATCGACTTTTGGGTCAGTCGATTTTCAGGGGGTGGGGGGCTCGCCGGGGTGAAGGAAGAACCAGCCGCAGCGGGGAGGGGGGCTCGTCGGAGAGGTACTCCACTATCTATCTTAGGGTTCAGGATGGGGGCGGTGGTCGTCGGCGGTGGCGGGGCATTGGCGGGGCGGTGGCATGGGGATCGCCGAAGAAAAAGCTCAGCACGGGGGGGCCTAGAGGGATGGCCGGGGCAGCGGCGGACCGGCGGTGGGGAGTGTTTTCGGGGCGGGCGGGGCGGCACACCGCCGGCCGCGAGCGGCGGGGGGCTGCTGTTTGGCCGGTGGTGGCTGGCGGCTCAGGGGGGTGGAGGTTGAAGATGAACCATAGGCCCTTGATTTCGTATCCAACGGCTGCAAAATCGACTGACCAGAGATGAAAAAGTCAGTCGACCGACGTGTAGCCTCACCTTGCTAGTGCATTCAGTTTCGACAGCAAAATTCAGTTTCGACAGCAAAATTCAGTTTTGACAGCAAAATTCAGTTTCGATGGTTAAGTTCAGTTTCGACAGTTAAGTTCAGTTTCGACAGTTAAGTTCAGAGATGAGAGGCTGATGTATTTTACATCTAGCACTTTGTGGTTATGTATTTTACGTCCTGTATTGGAGATTCTATTAGAATTTCACTCAGGTTAACGTTGTTCATTGTCTCTCTTGTCCTGCTTCAGCCTCGGCGTCATACAACTCACTGGAGCTGCTCCAACGAAGAAACCCTCCATCACAGCGGAGCAGTACCTCGGGCTCCATCTCCAGACGCCTAAGATCTTCTTCCCCTCCTCCGATAGCAAAGTCAGCCGGAGCATCCTCACCGGCCAACCCAATCACGCTGAGATCGACATGGCTTCGCCAAAGAGGTTGTACACTTGTTGCATCTCTTTTTTACTCTACATGTTATATATATTGTCCACTGAGCACATGGATTTGTTCCTTTAGTGTCTCCTTGAAAGAAAAAACGTAGGAATTTTAATTTTTACTTGTCCTCCTTTTCAAATTCCTATTCATGAAGCACAATACTAAGAGATAGTAGCATAATAGCATTATAACCGTACATTTTCTTGTGGTTTGACTTAATCTCACCATGCTTCTTTGCATCCTGTGATCTTCCGATTGTTGTGAATCAAACACCCAGATTGGCAGAAATCATGTGTTTTTAAATTCTCTGTTTTGCACGTGCATTCCTATCCTATTCCTGTCTATTTCCTATCCCTGCATTGTTGGAATCCTCCAATTCAAACGAGCCCTTACAGAATTACTTCTCTTACAGATAGTTTTCAAAGAAAACCTTGCGTGGTTTGTCCCGCTCCTGCTGCACCGTCGTCCACCCCAGCTCAGCTGCTCCAACGACAGAAGGGTCCAGCACAGCAGGGATCTGGCCTCCAGACTGTCTTTCGCCGCCTCAGATCTTCTTCCCCGCCGCTGGCAGCCATGAAAACTGCATTACCATCATCAACTGAGCAGATGATCTCGAGGACTACACGGGTCCGCAAGAGAGGTCGCACTCTTTCGTGTCTGCTTACGTTATGCATCGCTTAATATTACATGGTACTTTATAGTCCTGTTCACCGATTAGACTCCGAGTCAGCTCCAAACTAATGGTCAAACTTGAGTTTTTAAATGGTTGTGGGGTACATATCGGGGCCGCTATCAATAGTATCTATCTACTATTTGGTTAATCTCCGGTGTCTACTATGAGTTTCATGTTGGGTGGAAAACAAACAGTAAAGAAGCCATTATCTGTCTTTTTTAACTGAAGCCATTATCTGCCTGCTATTATTGGTTTTGGGTCTATCCACAGGTTGCTACCATCACTCAGGATTTTTGCATGCACTCCTTCCATAATCTCACTATGTTTTATTCCTATGCATGACAGTTATTGTAAACAATGGAGCTAAACATGTAGAGCAAAAGAGACGAGCCTTGCGTGGCAATAAAATTTCATGCAGACGTCGCTCCATGGTAGGCGCAAAGGCAGCCCCCCCCCTCCACGCATTTCGGATTGTAATCGAGAGGAAGATATCTGTTCTGAGGGGGGATTCAGAAGGAGAAGACAACTCCTATTTACCCCCTGAGGTCTTCGCTCTAACTTGGCATGCTGATGTTGGTTATATCATGCATATGGTGTCTTGAATTGCTTACTTTATACATCAAATATGTCATCTGCTTAGTTTAGACATCCTTTATGTGAATGCCATCTGTTTAGTTTATTCATCATTTATGTGAATTATGCAACGCCATCTTGTTTAGCCAAGCATCATATATGTGAATTTTGCAATGCCATCCTGCTTAGCTAGTCATCTTATATGTAAATTATATCAGGCCATCCTTTTTTTGTTACATATTACATTTGTCAACAATGTTAGTACATTCAACTGCTCTTCGTGTGCATCAGCCATTTGACACGGTGATGGAAAATTCTGGAGTGAAAACAAGGTCTTCAGAGCAGACTATGCTATCTGACGAAGCACATATCTCACTGGTTACGGATAGCTCCTCAGAGGAGGATTCAGAGACAAATGACCAGTCCTATCCCCCCCCCCCCCGAGGTGTATGCTCTAACTTGGCAGGGTTATGTTGCTCATATCGTGCGTGTGGTGTCTCGCATTGCTATGTCATTTGATTAGTTTAGACATGCTTTGTGTGAATGCCACCTGTTCAGTGTCTAATTACCATATATGTGAATGCATTGCCATCTTGTTGCAAGACATTATATATGTGAATTATACAATGCTATCTTGTTGCAAAGGCATTATATATGTGAATTATGCAATGCCATGCTGTTTAGCCAATCATCATGTATGTTAATTATATCATGCTATCATTTTTTGTATTACGTGTTCCATTTGTCGACAACGTTTGTATATTCAACTACTCTTCCTGTGCATCAGCCATTTGAAGCGGTGATGGAAGTATCTGGAGTGAAAACAAGGTATTCAGAGTAGACAATGCTACCTGCTGAAGCAGACATCTTGCTGGTTACAGAGAGCTCCTCAGAGGAGGATTCAGAGACTGATGACCAGTCCTATTTGCCCCCTGAGGTCTATGCTCAAACTTGGCAGGGTTATATTACCCATGTCATGCATGTTGTCTTGCATTGCTTAGTTTTACATCATATATGGATTGTCATCTGCTTACTTGCTTACTATATAAATCATATATTTGAATTATACCATGCCATCATGTTTACATAGTACATACACATCATCTATCTGAATTATGGCATGGCAACCCATTTAATAAAGACATCATATAGTTATATCATCTCATCCTGTTTAGTGTTTACAGTCATCATATTTTGAATTATGGCATTCTATCCGTGAATGTATGTGAATTATGGCATGCCAACCTATTTAATAAACACATTATATAGTATGTCATGTCATCCTGTTTACATAGTCTCATATTTTGAACTATGTCTTTCCATATTTTTTAGTTAGCCATCATAATGTGAAATTGTGTCATGCTATCCTGTTTAGTTAGCCATCATATATGTGAAATTGTGTCATGCTATCCTGTTTGGTTAGACAACATAAATATGAATTATTTCATGCCCTCTTTTATTCCCCACTATCCATTGCACTTGTCTATCATACAATGTCTATACTTTCAATTACTTTTCTTGTTTATTAGTCATTTGAATTGGAGAGCGTGATGGCAGTATCTAAGGGAGTAACAACACGGTCTTCACAAAAGATAGTGCTACCAGTTGATGCAGATAGAACCACGGTTGTACTTGCCCAAGGACCAGATCCATCACACATAACCCAGACTCTCACAGATTGTACCCCTACCCAGTTGGACGGAGAACCAGCTACACCCCTTCTAACCCCAACCCCGGCAGATAGTAACCCAGTTCTAGTTGACACAGCACCGTCTCCACCACAGAGCACCCAAACACGAGCAGTTAGTAAGGGAACTGCAGTGCCCAAAGCATGAGGACCACCACTCCGAATCCCAACTCAACACTTAAAGGAGAAGAAGATTTGTTCTCAGGTCAGGTTCTGTAGCTATGGTTCATACTCCTTTGCTCTTGCATTACTGTATTTACTCATACCAACTATTTTCAAATTTGAAGGATGGAATTGAAACTCCAATGGCGCAACAGGTATGTTTTAAACCTATTTCTTTAACTGGTTTGCTATTGTAACCTGCTCTATGTTGATTTCAGTTTCAATTGAATAAACAGTTATGTTCTCATGTCATGCACATTACAAGTGTTGTTATTGCTCTATAGTTACCCACACTTATATTCTGTCTATTATGCTTTGTCTTGAACAAATATCATTTGAACTATGTCTCTATCTTGATTTGGCAACAAAAACTAGAATGATATAGACCATAAAGTGACCATGGTACATAGATATATGTTTGTTTCATGCTGTTATCCTGTCCACTTTACTACTGAACTCATTTACCAAAATGAGTTTCATATACAACATGGTAAACATATGATGTGTCTGCTTGTTTCTCTTTTAGAATGCGGACAAAATATTGGAGAACAGTACCGCATTATCCAATGGTAAAGTAAGTAATGCAGATAAGGTTCAAGATAGTAAGACATCCTTGTTGGTCTCCAAGAAAGCTGATAAAAACTATCTTGACGACAGTGAGGGAACCCAAAAGTCCTATCTTGATGTAGTGTTCGAGTTACTGGCCACTACTACTGGCACAAGCTCTTCGAACTCACTGCCTGAATTAGTTTGTCTTCTTGAGTCTCAACTTCAAGTTGAAAGACATCGATCAGATGTGCTGCGACAGGAAGCTGAAGGACTGAGGAAGTCCATGCAGAATTCAGATGCATATTTTCTGGTGCAACAACAAGCGCTGGAGGATTTAAGCGCCAAACAAGAGAAAGTTAATAAGCTTGCTAAGCATCTTGCCAGCATTATGGGTACCCAGGATATTGTTTCTTGAGATCTTCTGAAGTGGTTTCAGTTCTGGATTTGTTTTGCTGCGGCGTTTATTTGCGCTGGTCGCCAATTTTGACAACCAGTGTATATGATATGCTGCTTTGTTTCCTATATTTGCACTGGTGCTGAACTTTGATGCCAGTGGATGTAATATGTGTAATAGCCGTGATAGCCTAGCGTTAGTTGCTTGCTTATTTATTTCCTTGTTGTCTTGTTTATTTGTTTGCTTGTAGTCATTGCAGTTCTTTTTCCGCGGTTAGCTAGTGGCTGCAATAACCTATTTTTTAAAACTAGGCCACAATAACCATGGGCTAATATTTACTGTAGTGACACTGGGCCTCCTACTGGCCGTAGAAACAGTGGGCCTTCTACGGGTCGTAGAAACAATGGGCCTTCTACGGGCCGTAGAAACAATGGGCCTTCTGCGGGCTGTATCATCAATGGGCCTTATACGGGTCGTATGATTGATTGGCCAAACATGGGCCAAACAGACCGCATTATGGCCGTAAACGGGCTAGAGTTGGAATCGTCCGTTCATGGGCCGACCATAACGGGCCATCGTTAATAGGCCGTATTTGATGACGCTATGAAAATGGCCCAACGTATTAACGGACCACAAACGGGCCGACTGTAACCACGGGCTGAATTTGGCCCACAAGCAGAAAATTATAGTAATGGGCCATAAGTAAACGAATGCTGGAAATGAGCCCAAGAATAAATGGGCTCTGAGAAGGCCGAAAGATAACATGGGCTGGAAACGCCCAACGGAATAACGGGCCGTTAATGGGTATAAAGTGATACATTCATTACGGGCCAGTTTCACCACGGGCCATTAATGGGTGTAAAGTGATACACTGTTCATTACGGGCCAGTTTCACCACGGGCCGTTAATAGGCCAAGAGTTACATAGGGCCTCATATGGGCCGAAAGACGTCACGGGCCATACATGGGCCAGAAGTGAAAACAGGCTGGAATCATATTGGGTGGCCCAAATGACGCTACTAGGCCTAATTCGGATAGGGCGTAACGGGCCTTGATGAAAGGATCGAAATGGTTGACTAGAGGGGGTGAATAGGCAACTAACAATTTTTAACTTTTCTTTACCCAAATTAAATTTTGCATCAAAGTAGGTTGTCTAGATGTGCAACTAGGTGAGCAACCTATATGATGCAACAACAACGAACAAGCAAGCAAGCAAGAGAAGTAATACTAGTAAGCTTGTACAAGTAAAGGTAAGAGATAACCAAGAGTGGACCCGGTGAAGACGAGGATGTGTTACCGAAGTTCCTTCCTTTTGAGGGGAAGTACGTCTCCGTTAGAGCGGTGTGGAGGAACAATGCTCCCCAAGAATCCACTAGGGCCACCGTATTCTCCTCACGCCCTCACACAATGCGAGATGCCGTGATTCCACTATTGGTGCCCTTGGAGGCGGCGATCGGACCTCTACAAACAAGGCTGGGGCAAACTCCACAACTTAATCGGAGGCTCCCAACAACACCACGAAGCTTCACTACAATGGACTATGGCTCCGTGGCGACCTCAATCGTCTAGGGTGCTCAAACACCCAAGAGTAACAAGATCCGCTAGGGATTGGTGGTGGAATCAAATTTCTCTTGGTGGAAGTGTAGATCGGGGCCTTCTCAACCACTCCCGAGCAAATCAACAAGTATGATTGGCTAGAGAGAGAGATCGGGCAAAAATGGAGCTTGGAGCATTAATGGAGCTTGAGGAGGAAGAGGTGAGTCAACGGGGAAGAAGGGGACCCCCTTTTATAGTGGGGGCAACAATCCAACCGTTGCCCCACTAAACAGCCCCGTAGAGGGCGGTACTACTGCTGAGGGCAACGGTACTACCACTGGACACAGCGGTACTACCGCTCCCCCCTACGGTACTACCGCCCAGCAAAGAGGGCAAGAAGACAGAGGAGGGACTGGCCGAGCGCGGTACTGCCGGTCAGGCCCAGCGCGGTACTGCCGCAGCGGAGGGTGGTACTACCGCTCTTTAGCGGTACTACTGCACCTACAGCCGCTGCAGGTGCCTCTCAACCCGACACGAGAAAAAGACCCCTCGAATCGACGCGGTAGGGACCTGGCAGGCCAGCGGTAGTACTGCTGTGGAGTCACCGGCGGTACTACCGCTGCGGAGCGGTACTGCCGCTTGTGACCCCTCCGCGGTACTACCGCTGGGTACCAGACAAAGCCCACAAGAAGAAGGAAGATCTCTCCATTGAAGCGGAAGGGCTCGGAGGGTGAGAAGCGGATGTGTACGTGTTGATTCCACCCAAGCAATACCAAAGCAGACCCCCTCTTGATAGTACGGTGCCCTCTACGCAACTAGCCCACCGAAAAAGAAACGAAAGAGCTACACCGTCTTGAATGACACTCCGAAGGGAAGAAAACGTCTCGTGCCAAGGATGAATCTCTGAAATGCTCAAAATGCATGATTAGTCCGCAAACACGTTGTCATCAATCTCCAAAACCACATCGAGAGAGTTATGCCTCAACAATCTCCCCCTTTTTGGTGGATTGATGACAACTAGGGATTTGCACAAGGAAAAGACATAAATGTAAGGATACTTAGAACTACAAAATATAGACGGGCTCCCCCTGAATGTGTGCACCTAGTTAGTGGGGCCTTTGGAATGCAAGACACACACATTCGGATCAACACTCCCCCTATATTTTATAGTCCAACAATTCTAAGCACAGGATATATGAGAGCAGGGTATAAAACAGGATAAGCATGCAACTCTTAAGATACTACAGTAATGAATAGACATAGATAATAAGGAAAAGATAGGGCAGCATATGTCTCACACCATATGTCTAGAACTTAGGTCTCACTAGCACCAAACCAAACCAAGCAAAGACAACGAGAAAACAAGAAAGCACAAGACACCACAAGCCACAAAGACACACTCGCAACACGGCAACAACACAACACAAATCCCTAAACTCTCTCCCCCTTTGGCAGCGAGACACCAAAAGGGCAAAGAGTGTTGCTACGGTTCCAGGTGATGGCAAGCTAAGGATCTCGAACATCACATCTCAGCGTGATCGTCTGCACCTCCGTCGTCGGTCGGAAATTGCTCGGCGTCTGAATCGGTCCAAGGGCAATGCTGGTGAATCCATTCCTCCTCTTCAGTAATCTGGCCCTCAGAACTGCTAGCAATGGTCACACCCAGCTGACGTATGACCTCCTTGTGACGCCTCCTGGCCTGCTTCTCAGCCACATGAGTCATGTACTGACCATGAGACTCCATGTAGAAGAGCTTCTTCATCTTGCGTTTGAGCTTCTTCGCCCAAGAGGGTTCTGCACTAGAAGGCCCAAAGTCCTCATCGTGATCATCGACCGCAGCCCCACCCCCGGTCTCCATGTCAGCAGTAGCCCCGGTCTCCATGTCAGCAGCAGTAGATGGACCCCCGGGTTTAGGCGCTAGGGTGACCCAATTGTCCTTCTTCCTCAGACACTTGATCTCATGAGAAACCAATTCTCCAGTTTCCAACATCTCCTTGGGATAGACACGTGTCAGGCCTTGTCAATGAGCCTCATGATGAATGGACCATATATCGGGCACTTGCGCTCAGAAACGCCAGAGAGAAGTTCAGACCACATAACATGAGAAATGTCTAGGATCTGGCCAGTGTTTGCTTCCTTCTCATGTTGGCAGAAAAGAAGCATGTCCACGAGATAGGAGTGGACCATATCTAGATTCCCGATGCGAGGGAAGAGAGTCTCACGGAAGACACGATAAAGGATGTCAAGATAGGCAGACAGCTCATAGGTTTTCTTCTTAGTCACCGGGTGAACCTTCACAGTACAGTAGGGCCAAAGGGCTGACTTGTGAGTGGACGTAGCATTTTGGTGAGGGCGGAATCCAGCTGGAGTCTCAAGCCCATGATCTTCCACCTCAAGTAACTCCATGAAGGCCTTCCACTTGACGGAAAGCAACTTGCCATTAGTCATCCAAGTCAGAGTCCTGTCAGCATCAGTTCCAAGATGAGCGGTGGCATAGAATTGAGCCACCAAATCGGCATCAAAATCCTTGTTGAACTGCATGATCCTGAGAATGTTCAGCTGAGAACACATCTGAAGGGCTTCCCCAAAGTACTCAGGGTCCTTCTCCATAGCATGCGTGTCGATGGAGCGTACATCAACATAGAGATTCTGCTTGGCCTTGATCACATCAAAATAGATGGCAAACTGAAAGCGGTTCCAGAACAGGCGGTTGACCAAAGTGGGATCTTGGTCTTCCTCATAGGGGTTGCGGCGACGCTTGGCCCAAAACTCCTTGGCAGTCATCTCAGTCACAGTCTTTCCCTTTGGCTTGTTGGCAAATCTCTTCGACTTTTGATGTGGCGGTGGAGCACTTAAGGTTGCGCCTGCTGGCGGCGGTTGAGTACTAGAGGAACCACCTGCTGACTCAGAAGTGCGGTAGCGCTTTGATGTTGCACGACCGGGGTTGACACGGCGGACCTGCTGCTCAGGAAGATCATCACCTGGAACCAAAGACACGACCAGAAGAAACACATGAAAGAAAGAGCATAAGCCACCAAACAAAACAACAAGGATCAAAGCGTGGTAGGAAAAAGATGGAACTGGGCATACAGCGGTAGTACCGCGACCACCAGTGGCAGTACCGCCCCAGCGGTAGTACCGTGCAACAAGAACGGCAGTACCGCTTGAGCGGTAGTACCGCTCGAGGAGAGCGGTAGTACCATGCCATATGGGGAACGGCGGTTCCCTACTACCGTGGTCAGATCCGGCACTACCGCAGATGCCAAATTCAAAAAGAAACCTACCAAACTTCAATCCACAGTGCCTAGAAGCCATCTCCATCCTACTCAAGCCTTGCCTTAGCCAAAAGACGAGAAGAACAATGCATATTGCCCCTAAAAACTAGATGCAAGAACTAGGCAAAGAGAGAACGGGAACGGGGGCAATACCGGCATCCATGGCAAGAGGACGTGGTGGGGATCGACTCCACCGGAGGAAATGGAGAGGGATGGCACGAAAACGGCGGCCGGCCGGGCCCCTCCTGCGGCGAGAGGTTGCAGGAGCAACAAGAAGATGAGTGGGGGCGAATGGGTATGGGGGAGAAGCAACTCCCCCTGCCCCAACATAACCCCCCAGTCGCCCGCCCCGCAGCGGTAGTACCGCTCTGCCGCAAAAAGGTCCGACCAAACCGGGCAGAACACAAGAACAGAGAAAAAATGAGACAAGAAGAGGACACACACACACGCAAAAATGACAAAAAGAAAGAAGACACACACCTCTCCAAGAGAGCACGATGGCCGAGGCCACCTATGTTTGAGTTCAGAGGTATGGCGCTGCGAAGATTTTAACCTTGGGCCCATGACCAACACTCATCTTTGAAGCACAAGTACCATAAAAATGGCTAATGTGAAACAGTTTGGTTAGTTTATGCATTATGGGGGGAGGGAAAGTTCATTGAGAGAACAATACTCCCCCTATGTCCATGCCTACACCTAAACTAGACAACAAGTTGAGTGAGGTGGGGTGTGCAAGGGTTCAAGTCACATTGCTCGAATCAATGATATTTAGCTCATGCCTTAACTCGCAAAATCTTGCTTCATCCAAAGGCTTCGTGAAGATATCTACAAGGTTATCATGAGTGTTGACATAGTTGAGCTTGATCTCCCCTCGCCTAATGTGATCCCGGATGAAGTGATACCTAATATCAATATGCTTTGTCTTGAAGTGTTGCACCGGGTTGAGGGAAATCTTGATGGCACTTTCATTGTCACACCAAAGAGGCACTTTGTCACAAGTGACACCGTAATCCTTTAAAGTTTGCCTCATCCATAAAAGTTGTGCACAACAACTACCAGCAGCCACATACTCCGCTTCCGTGGACGAGAGAGACACACAACTTTGCTTCTTGGAAGACCAACTTACCAAAGAGCAACCAAGAAACTGGCACCCTCCGGAAGTGGACTTCCTATCCACTTTGTCTACTGCCCAATCCGAGTCCGAATAACCTACAAGCTTGAAATTTGCTCCTCTTGGATACCATAAGCCAAAGTTTGGGGTATGAGCCAAATATCGAAAGATTCATTTGACCGCCACATAGTGACTTTCCTTAGGTGCGGCTTGAAACCATGCACAAATTCCCACATTCAACATGATATCCGGTCTAGATGCACAAAGGTAAAGCAAGGAGCCAATCATGGAGCTATATACCTTTTGATCCACCGCTTTACCATTGGGATCAATGTCAAGTTGGCACTTGGTGGGCATGGGAGTGGACGCCGGCTTGACATCACTTAGCTTGAATCTCTTAAGCATGTCTTGAGTGTATTTGGCTTGGTTGATGAAAGTTCCTTCTCTCCTTTGCTTCACTTCGAACCCGAGAAAGAACTTCAACTCTCCCATGGAAGACATCTCGAACTTTGAGGTCATGAGAGCGGCAAATTCCTCATTGAAAGCTTTGTTAGGGGAACCAAAGATAATATCATCAACATATAATTGGCACACAAACAACTCCCCTTTGACCTTCTTAGTAAAAAGAGTGGGGTCGATTAGCCCAACTTCAAAACCACGGTCTTGTAACAACTCAGTAAGGTGGTCATACCACGCACGTGGGGCTTGTTTAAGGCCATAGAGCGCCTTATCGAGTTGATACACATGATCGGGAAAGTAGGGATCCTCGAACCCGGGGGGTTGCTTGACATAAACCAATTCATTAATAGGACCATTAAGAAAAGCACTCTTCACATCCATTTGTTGTAACTTAAAGTTATGATGAGAAGCATATGCAATCAACATGCGAATGGATTCAAGATGAGCAACGGGAGCAAAGGTTTCACCGTAGTCGATACCCTCGACTTGGGAGTAGCCTTGTGCTACCAAATGAGCCTTGTTGCGAATGATAATCCCATGAGCATCTTGCTTGTTCTTAAATATCCACTTGGTTCCAATGACATTGTGGTTCACGGTCAGTCTTGGCACTAATCTCCACACTTTGTTGCGCTAGAAGTTGTTGAGTTCTTCATGCATGGCATTGAGCCAATCCGGATCTTCGAGCGCCTCATAGACCTTGTGGGGTTCAACACAAGAGACAAACGCGTGATGTTCACAATAGTTTGCTAATTGTCTACGAGTGCGTACCCCCTTTCTTAAGCTTCCAAGCACATTTGTCATGAGATGATCCTTGGTGGAGAGCTTGGAAGAAACCTTGGTGGCACGACGCTCCAATTCCTCCTCGGGGGTGAGACGAGGAGTGGTCACTTGATCATCTTGAGTGTCGTCTTGAGCTTGTTCTTGATCTCGTGGAAGCTCTTGATCTTGAACTTGCTCGGAGGAGGGAACTTGACCGTGGGCATCACTTGATGTTACAACACCATCTTGAGATTGATCTTGCCCTTGGTCTTGTTCATGAGGTTGAGGGCCCTCACTTTGTTCTTCGGAAACGTGTGGGTCTTGGGTTGGTGAAGGTTCCACTTGAGTAGAACATTGTCCTTCTCCTTCGGCCACAAGGGGTTCCTCAATGGGTAGGATAAGACCAACACCCATTCTTCTTATGGCTTGAGGAGGAATTTCATCACCTACATCACAAGTACCACTTTGCTCCACTTGGGAGCCGTTATTCTCATCAAACTCCACGTTACACGTTTCCTCAATAAGCCCCATGGACTTATTGAGAACACGGTAAGCATGAGAGTTTGTAGCATAACCAACAAATATGCCCTCATAAGCTCTAGCCTCAAATTTAGACAAACAGACACCTTTCTTGAGAATGAAACACTTACACCCCGAACACCCGGAAGTACTTGAGGTGGGATTGTTACCGGTGAGTATCTCATATGGAGTCTTGTTCAAGCCTTTGCGGAGGTAGAGCCGATTAGATGCATGGCACGCGGTGTTGATGGCTTCGGCCCAAAAGTTTTAGGGAGACTTGAACTCCGCCATCATGGTCCTTGCCGCATCCATCAACATCCGTGGAAGTGCGTTATATCGACTAGAGGGGGGTGAATAGGCGATTTTTATGAAAGTCTTCAAAACGTGGAAGTTATGAAGACAAACAGTAGAGATATGCCTATTACTATGCAGCGGAAGGTAGACTACACTAGGCAAGCCATGGTCAAGTATTCAATAGAGTGAAAGCACAGTGACAAATAGTTGCAGTGTAATAAGGATCAGGTAGGAAGATATTATGAAGCCAAACAGATCATACATTCACGTTGTGAAGACAAAAGATAGAGCAAACATGCAATGACTTCACAATGAGTAACAGTAAATAAAAGGAAGTGAAGATGAAACCAGTGACTCGTTGAAGACAATGATTTGTTGGACCAGTTCCAGTTGCTGTGACAACTGTACGTCTGGTTGGAGCGGCTAGGTATTTAAACCTTAGGACACACAGTCCCGGACACCCAGTCCTGAACACGCAGCTCAGGACACCCAGTCCTCACCGTATTCTCCTTGAGCTAAGGTCACACAGACCTCGCCCAATCACTCTGGTAAGTCTTCAAGGTAGACTCCCAAACCTTCACAGACTTCATTCACCGGCAATCCACAATGTCTCTTGGATGCTCAGAACGCGACGCCTAACCGGCTGGAGGATGCACAGTCCTCAAGTGTAATAAGTCTTCAGATCACTCAGACAAGAAGACTTAAGTGATGCCCAATTCTCTCTGGCTCTGGGTGGTTAGGGCTTTATCCTCGCAAGGAATTCTCTCTCTCAAAGGCTTCGAGGTGGGTTGCTCTCAAACGACAAAAGCTGTATTCTCAATCTAAGCAGCCAACCGTTTATGGTTGTAGGGGGTGGACTATTTATAGCCACTTGGCAACCCGACCTGATTTGTCCGAAATGACCCTGGGTCACTAAGGAACTGACACGTGTTTCAACGGTCAGATTTCAAACCCACACGGCAACTTTACTTGGGCTACAAGCAAAGCTGACTTGTCTGACTCTGGACAAGATTTGCTCTCATAGTCTTCACTCGAAGACATAGGTTTTTTTGTTTAGGCATCACTTCAGTCATTCTGACTGGTTCTCTTGGACCCCACTTAACAGTATGGTGGTTCCTATGACTCAACACAAATGAAAGAGAACTACGAAAGATCTAAGTCTTCGAGTTCCATAGGCTTCACGTGGTGTCTTCTCTTGTCATAGTCTTCAATGTGAATATCTTCATATACCACCATTGACTTCAATGTCTTCGTACATTTTTAGGGGTCATATCTGGTAGGAAAACCGAATCAATGAGGGACTTCTACCTGTGTTATCCTGCAATTCTCACAAACACATTAGTCCCTCAACTAGGTTTGTCGTCAATACTCCAAAACCAACTAGGGGTGGCACTAGATGCACTTACAATCTCCCCCTTTTTGGTGATTGATGACAAACTAGTTGAAGTTTTCAACGGGGAATATAATCTGTGAAATTTTAAAGGATAAGGAATTGTCTTCATAAGTTGCAAGGGCTCCCCCTGAAGATGTGCATATAAGTAATTTGCTTTTGGAATGCAAATGCACATGGCAGGTTGTACTTGTGGAGATCCACTTCACCTTATGATGACATTCCACTATGCATGTGAAAGTATATGAAGATAATGACATGCATAATGAAAAATGGACGTCTGCAGAATGATCTAAGTGCGGAATTTATCATCGCACATGCGGAATTTATCATCGCAAAACAAGTTGGCAAATAAGTAGCAGACGACCATCGAGTTTAAGTGTTACAACTCAAAGAACCAAATGTAGCAAAACGAGAGTTGTAAGCACGAAGCAAAATATAGCAAAATATAAAGCACCCGCCCATATGGACCCGCTTGAAGACTATCAACCCCATATGCTTCTCCCCCTTTTGTCAGTAAGGACCAAAAAGGTTTGAAGACATAGAGTATCTACTCGTTCCCATGAGCAGTAGGGTCGTTGGTGGTGTTTGGCGGTGCTTAAGAAGGTGGCGGTGAGGTAGCATCGTCTTCATCCTCGATAACTCTGGCAGTCACTGTTGCAGCAGAGGAAGAGAACTCAGAGTCTTCAAGTGATGGAGTGCCTCGCAGCACATCCCTTCGAGGAGGTGTGGAGTCAAACTTGAATCGCTCTGTGAAGCCATCCTCTTGAAGATCAGCTTCAGAACACATCATCGTGAGTCCTTTCCATGTGCGTCGACAGGTTTCATGGGCAACGAAAGCATTCTTGGTGGCAAGATTTCGAATGCGATTGACATCCACCAAGAGGCTTTTCATCTGTCGCTTGAGCCAATCATGATGCCGATCCTGTTTCTGATGAAGAGCCACAAGAAATTCTCGATCGTTGAGAACGCGAGAGCACTTCTTGGGTCTTGGAGCAGTTGTGCTGTCAGTGGCTTCAGTGGAAGCAGGGCGTGGTGCACGTGTAGTGCCAGCCAAAGGATACACCCGAGAGACTGCTTCAACTCCTTCAATGTTTTGAGTGAAGCTCTGGTGTTCTGCATTCTGAAGACTTAGAGGTTGCTTGGCAGGCTCATGATAGATGGCTTCAGTAGAGGTATCCACATCAGGCAAGAAGATCCGATGGTTGCGGGCTGAGGGCTGATACGAGATAGCAGAGTGAAGTTTGATCAGCCGCATGACCCAAGGGGCGTAGAACTTCAAACCAAACAGATCAGAGCCTGATGCAGCAAGTTGGCGTATGAAGAAGTCCTGTGCATTGAAGCATTTGCCATGAAGGATATAGAATATCAAAGTCTTCATTGCACCCTCAATCTTGGCATTTGGAGAGTGTCCTTTAATGGGCCAGAGAGTCCGCCTGGTGATGTGATAGATGGTTCTTGGCAGATACTCAAGGTCTTCAACGAAGAACGCAGTGGGATAAGCAGCATCTTGGGGAAATGGCTTCATCATGCTGAGCATCTGACTCATATCAGGTTCAGGCCTCTGAAAGATGCTCTCAATAGCTTCAGTATGCAGCTGACAGCCTTGCTCGAAGAGATCGCCAGGAGTGGGCAAGCCAGTGAGCTCAATGATGTCAAATGCATTGGCTTCGTGATGAACATTGCCGGTCATCCACTCTAGGACCCAAGTCTTCGGATCTCTGTTGTACCCACGGATGTGGAGTGTGGCATAGAATTGGAGCAGCAGCTCTTCATTCCAATGCTCTTGGTCAGTTATGAATGGCAGCAGTCCAACTTGCTTGAAGCAATCCAAAGCTTCTTCTAGGCAGGGCAGACCAGCTATAGCTTCAATGTCAAGGCGCTTGTGTGGAAAGATGCGACCTTGGTTGTATAGTATGCATGAGTAATAGCTTCGCTGAGGATAGCTCCAGAACCGATCTGATGAAATCCTTTCCCTTGAGTAGGGGTTCTTGGAGCTACTGAAGAATGTATTGTCTGCCCTGAAGCCATTGATGTTGAAGGAGCCAGGTGCTGATGCAGGACCTGGGAACCTTGGCAGTCTTGGGATTGGCTTATATACCTGAGGCCTGTGCTCAACATGATAGTCGAACTGGGGACCGGCAGCAGACTCAGGAACAGAAGTGTCAGGATCAGTGGCTTCGCTTTCTTCTGATGCTTTTGGTGGGGAGGGCTCCACATTAGCTTCACTGTTAGTTGTGGCAGCCTCACGATTTTCATCCTCCACTTGACGAGCTGGAGGGTCGGACACAAGCACGTTCTCCGTAAGAACTGCTTCTTGGTGAGACGGGGGGACTTGTGGTACTTCTTCATCTTCAGCTGATGCAGCCGGAATGTCTTCAGCAGAGACTTGAGGCCTTGGACCTTTGCGAAGCCTGTGCAACGCGGGCGACGCCTGTGGAGTTTGAGTGGGCTGGGCCTCATTGTCTTCTTCCTCTTGTGGGCGATCCGCCCATGAGGCATCCTATGCAATTGGCGTCATTGGACGACCAATGCTGATGAGTTCACTGTTGTCTTGCTGAGGAAGGACTGCATCATCTTCTACATTATCATGTTGACCAATGTCTTCAGCAGTGATGGGATCAGCTGCTGGAATGTCTTCAGCTTCATGAGCCTCTATGGAAGCAGGCTCATGGACAGTCAGTTGGCGTTCAGCTTCAGGATAGACCATAGAAATGGGTTCAACCATCAAGGGCTCTGTGGGAGCAGCCCGATCTTTCTTGGTCTTCCTCTTCTTCTTAGAGGGGGCAGTAGCAGATGCTTCAGGATATTTTCTCTTCCTTGCTTCAGCCTCGGCAGTTCTGGTCTTCTTGAGCTCTGAAGCGGTTGACCGGCTCTTTGGCTTCGAGCCAGTCATTGCAGTTGGGAAGACAATCGGAACTTCGTCTTGCCTTGGTGCGTCGGGTTCAGCCGTAGCAGGCTTCTTCTTCTTCTTCGCGGCCATCCTGGGGTCGATGCCAGGACGCCCAAGTGCCTTGCGTTTTTCAGCCTCATTATAGGCTTGCACACATCTGTCAGCCAGAGTCTTCATGTGCTCACGCGAACCCTGAGCTTCTGCATGTTTCTTCAGAAAGGCTTCCTTGAGCTCGTGCAGCATGATCTTGAAGTTCTTCACATCTTGCACGCTGAGCTTGGCCATATGCTTCTTGAACTGAGCCTTTTCATAGTCAATCTTCTGCTTCAGCTCAACAACGCGCTGGGCGATGGCTAGTTCTGAAGCAATGGCGCCATGGAAGGCGACACTGAGGCCAATGGGTAGTTGCAGATCATCAAAGCTGATGTTGGGCGTGTCAAACCACTCGTCAATGAAGTTGTGGATGATGGTTACGTCAAAGAGTGGCAGATCATTGAAGATTTCTGCTTCTTCTTTGCTCTTGATGAGTTGCTCAAGAGCGTCATCTGCTAGGTCTTCATCACTTGACAGGTCAATGTCATCATTGCGCAGAATGGCAGCAGCTGTGAGCTCTTGGCCGCTGTGTGGCAGAGGCACCTTGGCCTTCTGGGGCTTTGAGATGCGTGATAAGTCTTCAGACGGCACACTGTCTTCAGGAGGTGCAGTTGCCAGTGGCTTCGCCCTTGAAATTTTGGGTGAAGGGGCAGGCTTTGAAGCCTTAGGCTTATTCATCTTCTTTGGCTTCAGCACTGCAGGAGCTTCTTCTGATTCAGAGTCAGCTGGAGGCTCATTCACTGCAGTCCCTTGAACTAAGATGCGGGTGATGAGGCCTTCAAGGTTGGCATAAGGACCGATGACATTGGGTTCTGCTTCTCGTGTGCCATCTGCCCTTGGTGCCGAGGGACCAGGGTTGAAGTCTAACCCAAATTTCTTCTTGTTCTGCTTCGCTGAGTTTTGGGCAAACTGGAAGTTGCGCTTGAACAGATGGTCGTCATGACACCAGAGTAGTGACGACGGATGTGCATCATCAGGCTGTGTCCCACAGACCATGCATGGATAGAAGCTTTGGGCAATGGCTTCATCTCTGGACCTGGGTAGAAGATTCTTGTATAGGATGTCTCCCCACGGTCTTTTGATGGCACTTTTCTCAGCATACTCTTGGGTTGTGAAGCGGTATTTGAACCATTGTTCTGCCCAATATCGTCGAATCCATTGGATTCGGGTCTTGCGTTGACTGTAATCCTCTTCAGGATATGTCTTGTACATTTCTGCAAGTTCATCTGGCAGATCTCTGGATGTTCCGCCACGACGTTGTCTGCCCCCCTTCCTTGCTGCTTTCTCTGAAGCCATAAACTTTAACTTGAAAGGCTTCAAGACGTTCAAAGGCTTCAAAGGCTTTCTCTTGCTGGACCAACAGGAACTGGCTTCAGGAGAATTTATGTGATGCTGTAAGAACTCTGCAAATGAATGCAGACTATGAGAACCAAAGGATTCTCCCACGGACATGTACCTGTGATAGCATTAAGGTGCGAGGGAAGGGGAAGAGGTCATATGCATTCTCAGAAGATTTTGAAGATAAATCAGTTTAGAAGACATTGACCTCATCGTGCGAAGACATTCACTCATAGATAAGAAGTTGGTTCCAGATTTGTACGAACCCACAGATCAGTACAAGTGAGGAATCTAACTACTTTGTGAAGCACAAGTGAATATACTAGGCATGTTATGAGATGCAGTATGAGAGAGATCTAACTTGTGTGAATAGAAACTTCTTATGGTAGAAAGTGACAAAGCCATAGGATCAAAAGGGGCCGTAAAAAGAAGTTTTATTTACCACACTAGGAACTGCTAGACGGAGTGGGAGATGAGGCCGAGCAGTTTAATCTTCCGTGCCCTAACTTGGCGACGGAGGACACCTACGGCGATGGCGGAGAGGACGATGTCCGCGATCGGCGTGAAGACGACGTCGGAGAGGTTGCGGCAGCGAAGCGCTTCGTCGCCGGCGTCGTCGAGGGCTAGCGGTGGCGCTAGGGTTCGTGCGAGGGTGGAAGAAGGGATAATGACCGCTGTGAGTGTGTATTTATAGGTACAGGGGCGGCACTGCGCTATTACACAGGTGCCCCTGGCGATTCGCATCTGAGTAACACGTGGCCATCATGCGAAATTTTGGGGTTTGTTCCACGTCCCACGCACGCCTGGATTGTCGGGTGGTCGTTCCTACTTCTCCGAATTTCATGTGGATGAATGAGCATTGAAAACGGACTTAAAGGTTGTCTCTGTGTCGTCTGCTGACAAGGGCGCAGAGACGACATTCGACAGTTTCAATAGAATGCATATGACTTGGAGAGATAGAATTTGAGATAGAAAGCATAGAGAGGTTAGGGTCCAATCACATTCACTTAGTTCAAGAGATTCAAACAAGAAGACATAGCTATAAGTGAATGTTGTAGAGGACAGAACACTAGTATATATATATATATATATATACAATCAACATAGTGAAGATAATCATGAAGACATGTTGAGATTGAAGCCAAACCAAATGTGAAGACATTGCAAGGTAACGCCATGAGTGAGACACTTCAAAATAGAACGTTTGGTGGTGGCTACCCACCGTATAGGAAGTATTAGACCCAGACACGGTGCACAATTATCGTGGCGCTCCGAAGTCAAATTCCACATTAATGTATTCACACTTAGAATGTATGTCTTCATTGATTGAATATATACGTTACTTCGTGTGTTGCACATCTAAGTCATCAATATGCATAAGTGTTAGGATGTGTGCCTGATCACAGGACATTTGAGGATTCCAGGATATTTAGCTCACACCGTAACTTGCAAAATCTCTTCTCATCCAAGGGCTTGGTGAAGATATCTGCCAATTGCTCTTCAGTGTTGACGTGTATGATATCAATATCTTCCTTCACAACATGATCTCTGAGAAAGTGATGACGAATTTCTATGTGCTTTGTCTTCGAGTGCTGAACAGGGTTGTTGGCAATCTTGATGGCACTTTCGTTGTCGCAATAAAGTGGTACTTGCTTCAGATGAATGCCATAGTCCTTGAGAGTTTCCTTCATCCACAGAAGCTGAGCGTAGCAAGATCCAGCAGCAATGTATTCAGATTCAGGAGTGGAGATGGACACACAGTTCTGCTTCTTTGAAGACCAACATACAAGTGATCGTCCCAGAAAGTGACATGTGCCTGATGTAGACTTCCGATCAACCTTGTCACCGGCATAATCAGCATCCGAGAATCCAACCAGATCAAACTCTGATCCCTTTGGATACCATAATCTGAGAGTTGGGGTGTGAGCCAAATATCGAAGAATTCGCTTCACAGCTAAGTGATGCGACTCCTTTGGTGCCGCTTGAAATCGAGCACACATGCAAACACTAAGCATAATATCTGGCCTAGATGCACATAAATAAAGCAAAGAACCAATCATGGAGCGGTATACCTTTTGATCGAACTCTTTACCATTGTCGTCGGGACCCAGATGATGTTTGGCTGGCATTGGTGTTGTGAAGCCTTTGCAGTCTTGCATACCAAACTTCTTCAGGCACTCTTTGAGATACTTCTCTTGAGATATGAAGATGCCGTTGCGTTGTTGTCGTATTTGAAGACCGAGGAAGAACTTCAGCTCCCCCATCATAGACATCTGATATTGCTCTTGCATCATATAGCCAAACTCTTCACTGTACTTTTGATTGGTGTAGCCGAAGATAATGTCATCCACATATATTTGGCACACAAACAGTTCACCATCATATGTCTTCGTGAAGAGAGTGGGGTCTAGGGAACCAGGTATGAAGCCTTTGCTCTTCAGGAAATATTTGAGTGTGTCATACCAGGCCCGAGGGGCTTGTTTGAGGCCATACAGTGCCTTGTTGAGCTTGTATACCATGTCAGGATGTTTTGGATCTTCAAACCCAGGCGGTTGTGCAACATACACTTCTTCTTCAATCTTGCCATTGAGAAAGGCACTCTTCACATCCATTTGATATAGAAGTATGTTATGATGATTTGCATAGGCCAGCAGTATACGTATGGCTTCAAGTCTAGCCACAGGAGCAAATGTTTCATCGAAATCAATGCCTTCCACTTGAGTATATCCTTGAGCAACGAGACGAGCTTTGTTTCTGACTACTTGACCATGCTCATCTTGCTTGTTGCGGTATATCCATTTGGTGCCTATTATATTGTGCTTCTGTGGATCAGGACGCTTAACCAGTTCCCATACATTGTTCAGCTCAAACTGTTGAAGCTCTTCTTGCATAGCTTGAATCCATTCAGGTTCCATGAAGGCTTCTTCAACTTTCTTGGGTTCTATAATTGAGACGAATGCGAAGTGCCCACAGAAATTTGCCAGCTGAGTTGCCCTTGAACGAGTGAGTGGACCAGGTGCATTGATGCTGTCAATTATTCTTTCAATCTGCACTTCATTGGCAACACGAGGATGTACAGGGCGAAGACTTTGCTCTTGCTGATCATTGTCGTTGTTGGAGGGATTGTCTTCAGGTTGAGCATTGTTTTCAGGTTGATCTGGTGCGGAGATGATGAGTTCCTCTTCAGGATGAGCTTCAGAAGGTATGATTTCTCCAGTTCCCATTAGCTTCATTGATTCACTGGATGGAACTTCATCTAGCACATTTGGCAGATGCTCTCTTTGTGAACCATTGGTCTCATCGAACCGCACATCCACTGTTTCAACCACTTTGTAATGAAAGAGATTGAAGACTCTGTAGGAGTGCGAATCCTTTCCATATCCAAGCATAAAACCCTCATGTGCTTTTGGTGCAAACTTTGAGGTGTGATGTGGGTCCTTAATCCAGCACCTTGCGCCAAATACTCTGAAGTAACTGACATTTGGCTTCTTGCCAGTTAGGAGTTCATAAGATGTCTTGTTAAGAAGTTTGTGAAGATAAACACGGTTGATTGTATGGCATGCAGTGTCAATGGCTTTAGGCCAGAATTTTCTTGGAGTCTTGTATTCATCTAGCATCGTTCTGGCCATCTCAATGAGTGTTCTGTTCTTGCGTTCGACAACGCCATTCTGCTGTGGCGTGTACGGGGCTGAGAATTCATGTGTGATGCCCAAGGTATCAAGATATGTATCAAGGCCAGTGTTCTTGAATTCAGTGCCATTGTCACTTCTGATGTGCTTTATCTTGGAGCCATAGTTGTTCATTGCTCGATTGGCGAAGCGTCTGAAGACATCCTGCACTTCAGTCTTGTAAAGGATTATGTGCACCCAAGTATATCTAGAGTAATCATCAACAATGACAAAGCCATATAGGCAAGCATTAGTGGTAAAAGTTGAGTAGTGAGTGGGACCAAAAAGATCCATGTGAAGCAGTTCGAAGGGTCGAGTAGTGGTCATGATTGTCTTCGAGGGATGTTTGGCCCTCGTCATCTTCCCTGCTTCACAGGCACCGCATAAGTGATCTTTCTTGAACTTGACACCCTCGATGCCTATGACATGCTTCTTCTTCGCAAGGGTATGGAGGTTCCTCATGCCAGCATGCCCAAGCCTCTGATGCCAAAGCCAGCATTCTGAAGCTTTTGCTAGAAGACATACTGCAAGCTGTGGCCCTGCTGAGAAATCTACTACGTACAAATCATCTTTCCGATACCCTTCAAACACTAGAGACTTGTCAGATTCCATTAGTACCATGCAACGATATTTTCCAAATATTACGATCATGTTCAAATCGCAAAGCATTGAGACAGACATTAAGTTGAAGCCAAGGGATTCAACAAGCATGACTTTATCCATGTGTTGATCCCTTGAGATTGCAACTCTACCTAGACCCAATACCTTACTTTTACCAGTGTCAGCGAATGTGATGTGGCTCTTGTCGGATGGACGTAAGGTTGAGTCCATAAGAAGGCTTCTTTTGCCGGTCATGTGATTTGTACACCCACTGTCAATAATCCATTCTGAAAACGCTGGTGTCGTACCCTACAGTGCAGTTAGGGGGATAGGCTTCACGAAGAGAATTGTGAAGCAAAAACATTTGACGAACCAGTGGGTTATGAAAACTTAGATCCAGATTAGGACTAATAGGGAGAGTAGCATGCGATTCAGGAACGAAGTACATAGTAATGCCATTCGGGCATTTGATCTTGCACCCTACAAGATGTTTAAGGTCCCCAGCAATAGCGTCAGAAGATTTTGGTTTTTTGCTGGAGACCTTTCCCTGCAAAAGAGAGTTAAGCTTTCTTAGCCACCCACATCTTCAAGGGTGGCTTAGAAGCAATAATTCTAAGTGCAGCATATGAGAATTTTGGCTTTGGAGCCCTAGCAAACAGTCTAGCAGGCGGACAGTAGTACTCATAAGAATAGGCAGAATAGTTCTTGGTCATATGAACATGGCGGTTTGATGAACCGCTCTCATATTCATATGCCTGAGTATGGTTTCCCTGCAAAACATTTGCGTTAGTGCGACTCAGGTGAGTCCTCTGTCTGTATGAAGCCTTTGGACCGTCTGAAGCCTTTGGTCTGAGGTTTGTCTTCTTCATGTGAGGTGTCATGAAGACATTCACAGGAAGACTTTCCAGACACCTTTTCGGAACCCAGATCTTCTTCATGGGCGGTCCATTCTTGCAGTTAGTACCAATGTACCTGGCAAACACTTCACCATACTGATTCTTAAACAGTACATAGTTTGCGTCAAAGGATTCATCAATGATAATGGGGTTAGCACAAGTGAAGCCAGATAGATTGGATGGATCTGCTGAAGGTTCCTTTGCAGCAACCCACATGGTTTTGGGGTACTGCTCAGGTTTCCAGTAAGAGCCATCTGCATTCATTTTCCTTACGAACCCAACACCCTCTTTTCTACGGTTTCGGTTCAGAATCTGCTTCTTGAGGACATCACATAATGTCTGATGCCCTTTAAGACTTTTATACATCCCTGTTTCAAGCA
Organism: Triticum urartu; assembly: GCF_056163025.1. NCBI lineage: Eukaryota > Viridiplantae > Streptophyta > Magnoliopsida > Poales > Poaceae > Triticum > Triticum urartu. Next base: position 26,785,847 of record NC_141877.1, on the reverse strand, counting down.
ATGTCTTCAACCTAGCATTCTCATCAGCAATAGCGGTGGTATCCTCAGCAGAGGGGTTAGTTACCACATTAACAGTTGAAGATATTGCAACAGCAGTAGCAGTGGAACATTCAGCAACAGAAGTAGCATTATCACGCTCAATGCATTTAAGACATGGTGGTTCAAATCCTTCCTGAGCGGAACTGATCTGTTTGGCGCGAAGTGACTCATTTTCCTTTTGAAGATCTTCATGAGCCGCTCTCAATCTCTCAAGATCTTGCTTCCTTTGAAGATAATCATAGGAAAGATTTTCATGAGTTGTTGAGAGAGTATCATAACGACTTTCAAGTTCCTGATACTTAACGTGAAGATTTTTTATGTCTTCAATTAAGGATTCAGATCGAGTCATTTCAGCACCCAACAGATCATCGCTTCTGTCTAACAGTTTTTGAATATGTTCCATAGCTTTCTGTTATTCAATTGCAATTTTAGCAAGTGTTTTGTAGCTGGGTTTCGAACCACAATCAGAGTCATCGTCACTAGATGTTTGATAGTGAGTAGTGCGTGTGTTTACCTTGGCACCGCGTGCCATGAAGCAGTAGGTAGGAGTGGAGTAGTCCTTGTCATTTGCATTGGTGTCGGTGATGAAGTCATTGTCTTCAGTGTTGAAGATGGACTTGGCGACGTATGATGTAGCCAGACTTGCAATGCCAGAATCAGACTCCTCCTCAGACTCCACCTCTGCCTCCTCAGAAGCGGACTCCTCCTCTGAATCCATTTCCTTGCCAACAAACGCACGTGCCTTGCTAGATGAGCTCTTCTTGTGTGATGAAGACTTTGAGGAAGACTTGGAAGAAGACTTTGAGTATTTCTTCTTCTTCTTGTCGTCAGAGTCATATTCCTTGCTCTTCTTCTTCTTTCTGTTCTCATTGTCCCACTGTGGACACTCAGAGATGAAGTGTCCAGTTTTCTTGCACTTGTGGCATGTTTTCTTCTTGTAGTCATGAACAGAAGCTTCATCATTCCTTGAGCTTGATCGTGAAGACTTTCTGAATTCTTTCTTCTTGGTGAATTTTTGGAACTTCTTCACAAGCATTGCAAGTTCCCTTCCAATGTCTTCAGGATCATCAGAACTGCTGTCAGATTCTTCTTCAGATGAGGAAACAGCTTTTGCCTTCAAGGCACGAGTTGGCCCATAGTTTGGACCGTAGATATCTCTTTTCTCAGAAAGCTGAAACTCATGTGTGTTGAGCCTCTCGAGTATGTCAGACGGATCGAGTGTCTTGAAATCAGGACGTTCTTGAATCATCAGGGCTAGGATGTCAAACGAACTATCAAGTGATCTCAGCAGCGTCTTGACGACTTCATGTTTGGTGATCTCAGTAGCGCCGAGGGCTTGAAGCTCATTTGTGATGTCAGTGAGTCGGTCAAATGTGTGCTGGACATTCTCATTGTCATTTCGCTTGAAGCGGTTGAAGAGGTTGCGAAGGACACTGATTCTCTGATCTCTCTGGGTTGAGATGCCTTCATTGACCTTGGAGAGCCAGTCCCAGACCAGCTTGGATGTCTTCAAAGCACTCACACGGCCATACTGTCCTTTGGTGAGATGACCACAGATGATATTCTTGGCAGTAGAGCCCAGTTGAATGAATTTCTTGACATCAGCAGCAGTGACACCTTCTCCAGCCTTGGGAACGCCGTTCTCGACGACATACCATAGGTCGACGTCAATGGCTTCAAGATGCATGCGCATCTTATTCTTCCAGTAGGGATATTCAGTTCCATCGAAGACGGGGCACGCAGCGGAGACTTTAATTATCCCTGCAGTCAACATAGCTAAAACTCCAGGTGGTTAAACCGAATCACACAGAACAAGGGAGCACCTTGCTCTGATACCAATTGAAAGTGTGTTATATAGACTAGAGGGGGGTGAATAGGCGAATTTTATGAAAGTCTTCAAAACGTGGAAGTTATGAAGACAAACAGTAGAGATATGCCTATTACTATGCAGCGAAAGGTAGACTACACTAGGCAAGCCATGGTCAAGTATTCAATAGAGTGAAAGCACAGTGACAAATAGTTGCAGTGTAATAAGGATCAGGTAGGAAGATATTATGAAGCCAAACAGATCATACATTCACGTTGTGAAGACAAAAGATAGAGCAAACATGCAATGACTTCACAATGAGTAACAGTAAGTAAAAGGAAGTGAAGATGAAACCAGTGACTCGTTGAAGACAATGATTTGTTGGACCAGTTCCAGTTGCTGTGACAACTGTACGTCTAGTTGGAGCGGCTAGGTATTTAAACCTTAGGACACATAGTCCCGGACACCCAGTCCTGAACACGCAGCTCAGGACACCCAGTCCTCACCGTATTCTCCTTGAGCTAAGGTCACACAAACCTCGCCCAATCACTCTGGTAAGTCTTCAAGGTAGACTCCCAAACCTTTATAGACTTCGTTCACCGGCAATCCACAATGTCTCTTGGATGCCCAGAACGCGATGCCTAACTGGCTGGAGGATGCACAGTCCTCAAGTGTAATAAGTCTTCAGATCACTCAGACAAGAAGACTTAAGTGATGCCCAATTCTCTCTGGCTCTGGGTGGTTAGGGCTTTATCCTCGCAAGGAATTCTCTCTCTCAAAGGCTTCGAGGTGGGTTGCTCTCAAACGACAAAAGCCGTATTCTCAATCTGAGCTGCCAACCGTTTATGGTTGTAGGGGGTGGACTATTTATAGCCACTTGGCAACCCGACCTGATTTGTCCGAAATGACCCTGGGTCACTAAGGAACTGACACGTGTTTCAACGGTCAGATTTCAAACCCACACGGCAACTTTACTTGGGCTACAAGCAAAGCTGACTTGTCCGACTCTGGACAAGATTTGCTCTCATAGTCTTCACTCGAAGACATAGGTTTTTTTGTTTAGGCATCACTTTAGTCGTTCTGACTGGTTCTCTTGGACCCCACTTAACAGTACGGTGGTTCCTATGACTCAACACAAATGAAAGAGAACTACGAAATATCTAAGTCTTCGAGTTCCATAGGCTTCACGTGGTGTCTTCTCTTGTCATAGTCTTCAATGTGAATATCTTCATATACCACCATTGACTTCAATGTCTTCGTACATTTTTAGGAGTCATCTCTGGTAGGAAAACCGAATCAATGAGGGACTTCTACCTGTGTTATCCTGCAATTCTCACAAACACATTAGTCCCTCAACTAGGTTTGTCGTCAATACTCCAAAACCAACTAGGGGTGGCACTAGATGCACTTACAGTCCGGTTCTTCCTCTCCGCTACACCATTTTGTTGAGGGGTATAAGGTGCGGAATATTGATGCTTGATTCCCTCATCACTCAAAAACTCATCCAAAGTGTAGTTCTTGAACTCGGAGCCGTTGTCACTTCTTATTGTCAAAATCTTTGCATTGTATTGTCGTTGAGCTTCATTTGTAAAGTCGATGATGGTTTGTTGGGTCTCGCTCTTCCTCTTGAAGAAATATACCCAAGTGTATCTTGAATAGTCATCCACAATCACCAAGCAATACTTTCTACCCCCAAGACTATCAAAGGATGGAGGTCCAAAGAGATCCAAGTGAAGGAGCTCCAAAGGCCTCTTCGAGTAGATGATAGTCGTGGGAGGGTGAGCCTTCTCATGTAGCTTTCCTTCGATGCAGGCACTGCAAGCACGATCTTTGGCAAAACTAACATTTGTTAGTCCACGGACATGGTCCCCCTTGAGAAGACTTTGAAAAGATCTCATATTGACGTGGGCTAAACGGCGATGCCAAAGCCATCCCACGTCAACTTTAGCCATTAGGCATGTCGCGGTCTTAGTGGGTTGCTTCGAAAAGTTAATCACATAGGGACCGTTCTCGACATGCCCAACAAAGGCTACTTTAAGAGTCTTGCTCCACAATAGGGCCACGGAATCAATATCAAAGAAAGTGGCAAAGCCCATGAGTGCTAGTTGACAAACGAAAAGTAAATTGTATGCAAGGGACTCAACAAGCATGACCTTCTCGATCGTAAGATCATGAGAAATGACAACTTTGCCGAGTCCCAATACCTTAGAAGACGAGGCATCGCCCCACTCAACATTGGTGGGCATGGATGGAATCTTTTGCACGTCCACCACCAAGTCCTTACTTCCGGTCATATGATTAGTAGCTCCACTATCGAGCAACCATGATCCCCCACCGGAAGCAAACACCTACAAGAGATCAATGCTTGGTTTTAGGTACCCATTTTGTAATGGGTCCTTTGATGTTAGTAACAAGGGTCTTAGGAACCCAAATAGACCATTCAATGTACTCATAAGGAGAACCAACAAATTTGGCATAAACATGCCCATCTCTAGCGCGGCACAACACATAAGAAGGGTTAAAGTTGCCGGCTTTGTTGGGAAGGGGAGCGTTTCCCGTCTTGGCATCACTACCCCTCATGGAGTTTTTCTCCTTCTCCTTAGTAGCACCCTCACCCTCCTTCACAAAGGTTTGCATGAGAGGAGGAGGTAGTTTGGCCTTGTCATTCTTCTTCTTGTTCTTGGACTTGGGCACGTACCCAATCCCTTCCTTGGCCATAACTCCCTTTTGGTTGGTCAAGAGGTCGTTGAGATTCTTCTCGCCTTGTATGCAAGAAGCAAGACCTTTCTCAAGTTGCACCTTTAGCTTAGCGTTCTCCTCAACAATATGCACATGCTCACAAGACGGGTTAGTAGCATTTGCATTATCAATTAACATCGATCATACGAGGAAAAGTGGCTTTCTCCTTGGTTAGCTTTACTTGAAGTTGATCGTGAGACTCTTTGAGGCTAGCATGAGCACCCTTCAAGACCTTGTGAGCCTTGTCAAGTAGATCAAACTCCTCTTTGAGTCTGGCAAGATCAACCCCAAGTTCGGCCTTCTCGGAGTTTAGCACACGAGAAACAACGAGAGAATGATCAAAATCTTTCTTTAACTTAGCATGATCAACGTTGTGTGACTCCTCAAGAGCCAAAAGAAGACCACACTCTTCCTCAAGAGCATTGGAAAGATCCGAAATCTCATCGGCATAGTCACGACTATGCCCCTCCATCTTGGAGATAGTATCTTCATGAGACTCGATCATGTCATTGGCTTCACCGAGTTGTTCCAAGAGAGCAATAAAATGCTTCTTGGATTTACCCTTGAGTTTACCAATAAAGGATTCAAGCTCATTTTCCTCCACATTAGATCCCTCACATTCATCAATGCAATCCATCAAGGAAGGATATTAATGATGGTAGTTTTGATGTTGGGAGTTACCTTGTTGGTGGCTTTTGTTGGGGAACGTAGTAATTTCAAAATTTTCCTACGCACACGCAAGATCATGGTGATGCATAACAACGAGAGGGGAGAGTGTTGTCTACGTACCCTCGTAGACCGAAGTGGAAGCGTTGACGCAACGTAGAGGAAGTAGTCGTACGTCTTCCCGATCCGACCGATCCAAGCACCGTTACTCCGGCACCTACGAGTTCTTGGCACACGTTCAGCTCGATGACGCTCCCCGGGCTCCGATCCAGCAAAGCTTCGGGGAGGAGTTCCGTCAGCATGACGGCGTGGTGACGATCTTGATGTTCAACTGTCGCAGGGCTTCGCCTAAGCACCGCTACAATATGATCGAGGTGGAATATGGTGGAGGAGGGCACCGCACACGGCTAAGGAACGATCACGAAGATCAACTTATGTGTCATGGGGTGCCCCCCTGCCCCCGTATATAAAGGAGCAAGGGGGAGGGGGCGGCCGGCCTAGGAGGGGCGCGCCAAGGGGAGTCCTACTCCCACCGGAAGTAGGACTCCCTCCTTCCTTGTTGGAGTAGGAGAAGGGGAAAGAGGGGGAGAGGAAGAAGGAAAAGGGGGCTGCGCCCCTTGTCCAATTCGGACCAGAGGGGGGGCGCAGGCCTCCTTCCTTTTGGCCTCTCTCCTCTATTCCCGTATGGCCCAATAAGGCCCATATACTCCCCGGCGAATTCCCGTAACTCTCCGGTACTCCGAAAAATACCCGAATCACTCGGAACCTTTCCGAAGTCCGAATATAGTCGTCCAATATATCGATCTTTACGTCTCGACCATTTCGAGACTCCTCGTCATGTCCCCGATCTCATCCGGGACTCCGAACTCCTTCGGTACATCAAAACTCATAAACTCATAATATAATTGTCATCGAAACCTTAAGCGTGCGGACCCTATGGTTTGAGAACAATGTAGACATGACCGAGACACGTCTCCGGTCAATAACCAATAGCGGGACCTGGATGCCCATATTGGCTCCTACATATTCTACGAAGATCTTTATCGGTCAGACCGCATAACAACATAAGTTGTTCCCTTTGTCATCGGTATGTTACTTGCCCGAGATTCGATCGTCGGTATCTCAATACCTAGTTCAATCCCGTTACCGGCAAGTCTCTTTACTCATTCCGTAATACATCATCTCGCAACTAACTCGTTAGTTGCAATGCTTGCAAGGCTTATGTGATGTGCATCACCGAGAGGGCCCAGAGATACCTCTCCGACAATCGGAGTGACAAATCCTAATCTCGAAATACGCCAACCCAACATGTACCTTTGGAGACACCTGTAGAGCTCCTTTATAATCACCCAGTTACGTTGTGACGTTTGGTAGCACACAAAGTGTTCCTCCGGCAAACGGGAGTTGCATAATCTCATAGTCATAGGAACATGTATAAGTCATGAAGAAAGCAATAGCAACATACTAAACGATCGAGTGCTAAGCTAATGAAATGGGTCATGTCAATCAGATCATTCACCTAATGATGTGATCCCGTTAATCAAATAACAACTCTTTGTCAATGGTTGGGAAACATAACCATCTTTGATTAACGAGCTAGTCAAGTAGAGGCATACTAGTGACACTCTGTTTGTCTATGTATTCACACATGTATTATGTTTCCGGTTAATACAATTCTAGCATGAATAATAAACATTTATCATGATATAAGGAAATAAATAGTAACTTTATTATTGCCTCTAGGGCATATTTCTTTCAGTCTCCCACTTGCACTAGAGTCAATAATCTAGATCACATCGCCATGTGATTTAACATCAATAGTTCACATCTTTATGTGATTGGTTCACATCTCCATGTGACCAACAACAAAAGGGTTTACTAGATTCAATAATCTAGTTCACACCGCTATGTGATTAAGACCCAAAGTGATCAAGTTTTGCTTGTGAGAGAAGTTTAGTCAACGGGTCTGCCACATTAAGATCCGCATCTATTTTGCAAATTTCTATGTCAACAATGCTCTGCATGGAGCTACTCTAGATAATTGCTCCCACTTTCAATATGTATCCAGATTGAGACTTAGAGTCATCTGGATCAGTGTCAAAACTTTCATCGACGTAACCCTTTACGACGAACCTTTTGTCACCTCCGTAATCGAGAAACATATCCTTATTCCAGTAAGGATAATTTTGACCGATGTCCATTGATCTATTCCTAGATCACTATTGTACTCCCTCTCTTAACACAGTGTATGGTATATAATAGATCTGGTACACAGCATGGCATACTTTATAGAACCTATGACTGAGGCATAGGGAATGACTTTCATTCTCTTTCTATCTTCTGCCGTGGTCGGGCTTTGAGTCTTACTCAACTTCACACCTTGTAACACAGGCAAGAACTCTTTCTTTGACTACTCCATTTTGAACTACTTCAAAATCTTGTCAAGGTTTGTACTTATTGAAAAAACTTATCAAGCGTCTTGATCTATCTCTATAGATCTTGATGCTCAATATGTAAGCAGCTTCACCGAGGTCTTTCTTTGAAAAACTCCTTTCAAACACTCCTTTATGCTTTGCAGAATAATTCTACATTATCTCTAATCAACAATATGTCATTCACATATACTTATCAGAAATGCTATAGTGCTCCCACTCACTTTCTAGTAAATACGGGCTTCACCGCAAGTCTGTATAAAACTATATGCTTTGATCAACTTATCAAAGCGTATATTCCAACTCCGAGATGCTTGCACCAGTCCATAAATGGATCGCTGGAGCTTGCATATTTTGTTAGCACCTTTAGGATTGACAAAACCTTCTTGTTGCATCACATACAACTCTTCTTTTAATAAATCCATTAAGGAATGCAGTTTTGTTTATCCATTTGCCAGATTTCATAAAATGCGGCAATTGCTAACATGATTCGGACAGACTTAAGCATAGATACGAGTGAGAAACTCTCATCGTAGTCAACACCTTGAACTTGTCGAAAACTTTTGCGACAATTCTAGCTTTGTAGATAGTAACACTACTATCAGTGTCCGTCTTTCTCTTGAAGATCCATTTATTATCAATGGCTTGCCGATCATCGGGCAAGTCCACCAAAGTCCACACTTTGTTCTCATACATGATCCTATCTCAGATTTCATGGCCTCAAGCCATTTATCAAAATCTGGGCTCATCATCGCTTCCTCATAGTTCGTAGGTTCGTCATGGTCAAGTAACATGACCTCCAGAATAGGATTACCGTACCACTCTGGTGCGTATCTCACTCTGGTTGACTTACGAGGTTTGGTAGTAACTTGATCTGAAGTTACATGATCATCATCATTATCTTCCTCACTAATTGGTGCAGGAGTCACAGGAACAGATTTCTGTGATGAACTACTTTCCAATTATGGAGCAGGTACAGTTACCTCATCAAGTTCTACTTTCCTCCCACTCACTTCTTTTGAGAGAAACTCCTCTAGAAAGGATCCATTCTTAGCAAAGAATGTCTTGCCTTCGGATCTGTGATAGAAGGTGTACCCAACTGTCTCCTTTGGGTATCCTATGAAGACATATTTCTCCGATTTGGGTTTGAGCTTATCAGGATGAAACTTTTTCATATAAGCATCGCAACCCCAAACTTTAAGAAACGACAACTTTGGTTTCTTGCCAAACCATAGTTCATAAGGCGTCGTCTCAACGGATTTTAATGGTGCCCTATTTAACGTGAATGCAGTTGTCTCTAATGCATGACCCCAAAACGATAGTGGTAAATCGGTAAGAAACATCATAGATTGTATTATATCCAATAAAGTACGGTTATGATGTTCGGACACACCATTATGCTGTGGTGTTCCAGGTGGCATGAATTTGTGAAACTATTCCACATTGTTTTAATTGAAGACCAAACTCGTAACTCAAATATTCGTCTCCGCGATCAGATCGTGGAAACCTTATCTTCTTGTCACGATGATTTTCCACTTCACTCTGAAATTCTTTGAACTGTTCAAATGTTTCAGACTTATGTTTCATCAAATAGATATCCCCATATCTGCTCAAATCATCTGTGAAGGTCAGAAAATAATGATACCTGCTGCAAGCCTTAATATTCATCGGACCACATACATCAGTATGTATGATTTCCAACAAATATGTTGCTTGCTTCATTGTTCCGGAGAACGGCGTTTTAGTCATCTTTCCCATAAGGCATGGTTCGCAAGCATCAAGTGATTCATAATCAAGTGATTCCAAAAGCCCATCAGCATGGAGTTTCTTCATGCGCTTTACACCAATATGACCTAAACGGCAGTGCCACAAATAAGTTTAACTTTGCATCTTTTGGTTTCAATATTGTGAATATGTGTATCACTACGATCGAGATCCAATGAACTTGTTTCATTGGGTGTATGACCATCGAAGGTTTTATTCATGTAAACAGAACAACAATTATTCTCTGACTTTAATGAATAACCGTATTGCAATAAACATGATCAAATCATATTCATGCTCAACGCAAAAAACCAAATAACACTTATTTAGGTTCAACACTAATCCCGAAAGTATAGGGGAGTGTGTGATGATGATCATATCAATCTTGGAACTACTTCCAACACACATCGTCACTTCACCCTTAACTAGTCTCTGTTTATTCTGTGACTCCTGTTTCGAGTTACTACTCTTAGCAACTGAACCAATATCAAATACCGAGGGGTTGCTATAAACACTAGTAAAGCACACATCAATAACATGTATATCCAATATACCTTTGTTCACTTTGCCATCCTTCTTATCCGCCAATCACTTGGGGTAGTTCCGCTTCCAGTGACCAGTCCCTTTGCAGTAGAAGCAGTTAGTCTCAGGCTTAGGACCAGACTTGGGCTTCTTCACTTGAGCAGCAACTTGCTTGCCGTTCTTCTTGAAGTTCCCCTTCTTCCCTCTGCCCTTTTCTTGAAACTAGTGGTCTTGTCTACCATCAACACTTGATGTTTTTCTCGATTTCTACCTTCATCAATTTCAGCATTACGAAGAGCTTGGGAATCGTTTCCGTTATCCCTTGCATATCATAGTTCATCACGAAGTTCTACTAACTTGGTGATGGTGACTAGAGAATTCTGTCAATCATTATCTTATCTGGAAGATTAACTCCCACTTGATTCAAGCGATTGTAGTACTCAGACAATCTGGGCACATGCTCACTAGTTGAGCGATTCTCCTCCATCTTTTAGCTATAGAACTTGTTGGAGACTTCATATCTCTCAACTCAGGTATTTGCTTGAAATATTAACTTCAACTCCTGGAACATCTCATATGCTCCATGACGTTCAAAACATCTTTGAAGTCCCGATTCTAAGCCATTAAGCATGGTGCACTAAACTATCAAGTAGTCATCATATTGAGCTAGCCAAACGTTCATAACGTCTGCATCTGCTCCTGCAATAGGTCCGTCACCTAGCGGTGCATCAAGGACATAATTCTTCTGTGCAGCAATGAGGATGAACCTCAGATCACGAATCCAATCCGCATCATTGCTACTAACATCTTTCAACACAATTTTCTCTAGGAACATATCAAAATAAACACAGGGAAGCAACAACGCGAGCTATTGATCTACAACATGATTTGCAAAATACTACCAGGACTAAGTTCATGATAAATTTAAGTTCAATTAATCATATTACTTAAGAACTCCCACTTAGATAGACATCCCTCTAATCCTCTAAGTGATCACGTGATCCAAATCAACTAAACCATGTCCGATCATCACGTGAGATGGAGCAGTTTCATTGGTGAACATCACTATATTGATCATATCTACTATATGATTCACGCTCGACCTTTCGGTCTCCGTGTTTCGAGGCCATATATGTATATGCTTGGCTCGTCAAGTATAACCTGAGTATTCCGCGTGTGCAACTGTTTTGCACCCGTTGTATTTGAACGTAGAGCCTATCACACCCGATCATCACGTGGTGTCTCAGCACGAAGAACTTTCGCAACGGTGCATACTCAGGGAGAACACTTCTTGATAATTAGTGAGAGATCATCTTAAAATGCTACCGTCAAACTAAGCAAAAATAAGATGTATAAAAGATAAACATCATATGCAATCAAAATATGTGACATGATATGGCCATCATCATCTTGCTTCTTTGATCTCCATCTCCAAAGTACTGTCATGATCTATATCGTCAGCGGCACGACACCATGATCTCCATCATCTTGATCTATATCAATGTGTTGTCACGTGGTCGTCTCGCCAACAATTGCTCTTGCAACTATTGCTATCGCATAGCGATAAAGTAAAGCAATTATTGGACGCTTGCATCTTATGCAATAGAGAGACAACCATAAGGGTTTTGCCAGTTGCTGATAACTTCAACAAAACATGATCATCCCATGCAACAACTTATATCTCATCACGTCTTGACCATATCACATCACAACATGCCCTGCAAAAACAAGTTAGACGTCCTCTACTTTGTTGTTGCAAGTTTTACGTGGCTGCTACGGGCTTAGCAAGAACCGTTCTTCCCTACGCATCAAAACCACAACGATAGTTTGTCAAGTTGGTGCTGTTTTAACCTTCGCAAGGACCGAGCGTAGCCACACTCGGTTCAACTAAAGTTGGAGAAACTGTCACCCGCTAGCCACCTTTGTGCAAAGCACGTCGGGAGAACCGGTCTCGCGTAAGCGTACGCGTAATGTCGGTCCGGGCCGCTTCGTCCAACAATACCGCCGAACCAAAGTATGACATGCTGGTAAGCAGTATGACTTATATCGCCCACAACTCACTTGTGTTCTACTCGTGCATATAACATCAACACATAAAACCTAGGCTCGGATGCCACTGTTGGGTAACGTAGTAATTTCAAATTTTTCCTACGCACACGCAAGATCATGGTGATGCATAGCAATGAGAGGGGAGAGTGTTGTCTACATACCCTCGTAGACCGAAGCGGAAGCGTTGACGCAACGTAGAGGAAGTAGGCGTACGACTTCCCGATCCGACCGATCCAAGCACTGTTACTCCGGCACCTCCGAGTTCTTAGCACACGTTCAGCTCGATGACGCTCCCCGGGCTCCGATCCAGCAAAGCTTCGGGGAGGAGTTCCGTCAGCACGACGGCGTGGTGACGATCTTGATGTTCAACTGTCGCAGGGCTTCGCCTAAGCACCGCTACAATATGACCGAGGTGGAATATGGTGGAGGGGGGCACCGCACACGGCTAAGGAACGATCACGAAGATCAACTTATGTGTCATGGGGTGCCCCCCTGCCCCCGTATATAAAGGAGCAAGGGGGAGGGGGCGGCCGGCCTAGGAGGGGTGCGCCAAGGGGAGTCCTACTCCCACCGGGAGTAGGACTCCCTCCTTCCTTGTTGGAGTAGGAGAAGGGGAAAGAGGGGGAGAGGAAGAAGGAAAAGGGGGCTGCGCCCCTTGTCCAATTCGGACCAGAGGGGGGGCGCAGGCCTCCTTCCTTTTGGCCTCTCTCCTCTATTCCCGTATGGCCCAATAAGGCCCATATACTCCCCGGCGAATTCTCGTAACTCTCCGGTACTCCGAAAAATACCCGAATCACTCGGAACCTTTCCGAAGTCCTAATATAGTCGTCCAATATATCGATCTTTACGTCTCGACCATTTCGAGACTCCTCGTCATGTCCCCGATCTCACCCGGGACTCCGAACTCCTTCGGTACATCAAAACTCATAAACTCATAATATAACTGTCATCGAAACCTTAAGCGTGCGGACCCTACGGTTCGAGAACAATGTAGACATGACCGAGACACGTCTCCGGTCAATAACCAATAGCGGGACCTGGATGCCCATATTGGCTCCTACATATTCTACGAAGATCTTTATCGGTCAGACCGCATAACAACATACGTTGTTCCCTTTGTCATCGGTATGTTACTTGCCCGAGATTCGATCGTCGGTATCTCAATACCTAGTTCAATCTCGTTACTGACAAGTCTCTTTACTCGTTCCGTAATACATCATCTCGCAACTAACTCGTTAGTTGCAATGCTTGCAAGGCTTATGTGATGTGCATCACCGAGAGGGCCCAGAGATACCTCTCCGACAATCGGAGTGACAAATCCTAATCTCGAAATACGCCAACCCAACATGTACCTTTGGAGACACCTGTAGAGCTCCTTTATAATCACCCAGTTACGTTGTGACGTTTGGTAGCACACAAAGTGTTCCTCCGGCAAACGGGAGTTGCATAATCTCATAGTCATAGGAACATGTATAAGTCATGAAGAAAGCAATAGCAACATACTAAACGATCGAGTGCTAAGCTAATGAAATGGGTCATGTCAATCAGATCATTCACCTAATGATGTGATCCCGTTAATCAAATAACAACTCTTTGTCAATGGTTGGGAAACATAACCATCTTTGATTAACGAGCTAGTCAAGTAGAGGCATACTAGTGACACTCTGTTTGTCTATGTATTCACACATGTATTATGTTTCCGGTTAATACAATTCTAGCATGAATAATAAACATTTATCATGATATAAGGAAATAAATAGTAACTTTATTATGTTTCCGGTTTTCTTGGTGAAGTTGCTCTTGTTGGGGAAAGACTTGGCTTTGTCCTTTCGAATGAGCTTGCCACCATTGTCTTCCCTCTTCTCATACGGGCACTCCGCAACAAAATGACTCACATTGCCACAATTGTAGCAAGTCCTTACACGTTGCTTGCTCTTCGTGCCACTTGATTTGTTCTTGTTGAAGTTTGGACTTGAGTTTTTCTTACTCCAAAATTGCCTTGAAGCAAGTGCCATGTGTTCATGATAGGCATACTTTGTATCTTTGGGGTTGCTTTCCTCTTCTTCCTCTTCTTCTTCTTCAACGCAAACCTTGGCCTTTAATGCAAGGTTGGGCTTCTTTTCCCTTTGAGAGCGAAGCACCACATTGTCGGCGGTCTTGTCCAAGATGTTCATAGCCACAAACTCATCCAACACTTCACTTGAGATCAAAGTGTGGAAGTCCGGCCTTTGACGAATGACGGAGGACATGGCCTTGTGGTAAGGCATCATTGCCTTGAGGAATTTGCGCTTGATCCAATTGTCATCCGTGTCCTTGCTCCCGTGATCCCGAAGTGAGACCGCGAGTTTGGTTACTTTCCAATAAAGCACACGGGGTTCTTCATCTTCTTTCATTGCAAACTCATCGGCTTCATCTTGCACTACTTCATAGTTGGAGCGTTGAATGCTCGCGCTTCCCCGGTAGAGAGAGACAACACAAAGCCATGCATCTTTGGCCAAGGCGAAGGACCGAAGATGAGGAAGATCTTAGGGTGGAATTGCATCTTGAATGATGAAGAGAGCATTCTCATTGAATTGATTATCCACGGCTTCTCGAGGAGTGAAGTTGCTTGGATCATGCGGATGGAAACCTTCTTCAATGATTCTCCAAAGATTAGTGTTCACATGATTTAAATGACGCTTAAAGCGATAAACCCAAGAATCAAAGTCCTCATTTTTCACAACCTTAGGGGGGGACCGGCATGATTCAAATGAGTGGAAGGAATCGGTCCACCATAAACAAGTGGTGGTTCCACATGGGCAAAGATGTCGGTGCCATTTTTACCACTAGAAGAAGGAGCCTTTTCACTACTAGCTTCCCCCTTGTCGGAGATAGCATTCGTCACCTTGTCGGTGGTATCACCCACTTTCAACGGTGCGGTGGATAGTTTAAGCCCTTCAATGAATTTGGTAAACATGCTTTCAACCTCGGTCGTCATTGAGGTTTTCAATGTCTCCAAGGCTACATTGAATTCCTCACGGGAGACCGAAGTTCCCCCATCACCCATAGACGAGATCGGATTCACACCGGAGTGTTCCTCCACACCGTCTATGGTATCAACCATATTCTTCTGACGGCAAAGTCCTTAGTAAAGAGATGAGGCTCTCATACCAATTGAAAGGATCGAAATGGTTGACTAGAGGGGGGTGAATAGGCAACTAACATTTTTTTACTTTTCTTTACCCAAATTAAATTTTGCATCAAAGTAGGTTATCTAGATGTGCAACTAGGTGAGCAACCTATATGATGCAACAACAACGAACAAGCAAGCAAGCAAGAGAAGTAATACTAGTAAGCTTGTACAAGTAAAGGTAAGAGATAACCAAGCATGGACCCGGTGAAGACGAGGATGTGTTACCGAAGTTCCTTCCTTTTGAGGGGAAGTACGTCTTCGTTAGAGCGGTGTGGAGGCACAATGCTCCCCAAGAAGCCACTAGGGCCACCGTATTCTCCTCACGCCCTCACACAATGCGAGATGCTGTGATTCCACTATTGGTGCCCTTGGAGGCGGCGACCGGACCTTAAAAACAAGGTTGGGGCAAACTCCGCAACTTAATCGGAGGCTCCCAACAAAACCACGAAGCTTCACCACAATGGACTATGGCTCCGTGGCGACCTCAACCGTCTAGGGTGCTCAAACACCCAAGAGTAACAAGATCCGCTAGGGATTGGTGGTGGAATCAAATTTCTCTTGGTGGAAGTGTAGATCGGGGCCTTCTCAACCACTCCCGAGCAAATCAACAAGTATGATTGGCTAGAGAGAGAGATCGGGCGAAAATGGAGCTTGGAGCATTAATGGAGCTTGAGGAGGAAGAGGTGAGTCAACAAGGAAGAAGGGGACCCCCTTTTATAGTGGGGACAACAATCCAACCGTTGCCCCACTAAACAGCCCCATAGAGGGCAGTACTACCACTGAGGGCAGCGGTACTACCGCTGGACACAGCGGTACTACCGCTCTCCCCTACGGTACTACCGCCCAGCAGAGAGGGCAAGAAGACAGAGGAGGGACTGGCCCAGCGTGGTACTGCCGATCAGGCCCAGCACGGTACTGCCGCAGCGGAGGGCGGTACTACCACTCTTGAGCGGTACTACTGCACCTACAGCCGTTGCAGGTGCCGCTCAACCCGACACGAGAAAAAGACCCCTCGAATCGACGTGGTAGGGACCTGGCAGGCCAGCGGTAGTACTGCTGCGGAGTCACCGGCGGTACTACCGCTGCGGAGCGGTACTGCCGCTTGTGACCCCTCAGCGGTACTACCGCTGGGTACCGCGGTACTACCGCTGGGTACCAGACAAAGCCCACAAGAAGAAGGAAGATCTCTCCATCGAAGCGGAAGGGCTCGGAGGGTGAGAAGCGGATGTGTACGTGTTGATTCCACCCAAGCAATACCAAAGCGGACCCCCTCTTGATAGTACGGTGCCCTCTACGCAACTAGCCCACCGAAAAAGAAACGAAAGAGCTACACCGTCTTGAATGACACTCCGAAGGGAAGAAAATGTCTCGTGCCAAGGATGAATCTCTAAAATGCTCAAAACACACGATTAGTCCGCAAACACGTTGTCATCAATCACCAAAACCACATCGAGAGAGATATGCCTCAACACTTGGGTTAGCAGGCTGTAAATGGGCTATATGCGAACAGGCCGTTAACAGGCTATACATGGGCCGGCCCGCCACCTTTTGACCAAGTCAAACGGGTCGGCCTTTTCACAGGAATGGGCCTCTGTTGGGCCGTGCCACGTGTCGATGTATCATAGGCGCCTTCTGTCCAATGAGTGGATGACATCTGTCCCAACGATGAGCCGACACGTGTTTCCTCCAGCCAATGATGATTTTACACATGGAAAATCCCCATTGGTCGGGGTTGTTAACGGGTTATCGGATCCAAAACCCGACCCGATAGCTTAACGGTGTTCCGTTACAGTGGATGCCACGTGTCGGTCACCCTTGACGAAAGCACTTCTGTGACGCGCGATTTATCGTCATGGAAGTGGACACTTCCGTGATGATAATTTTGGTAATGTCATGGAACACTTCTACGACATCATAGGTATGACTATCTTGATTTTGTCATAAAATCGTTATGGATGTACATGCATGACAGAAAATACGACCTACTATGACAAGCACGTATCATCACGAAGTGTATTTTTTTGTAGTGTTGTGGTACTCAAACATCAATAAGAACATTTGAAGCACAATGTTAAATTTTCTTTATCAATTATCCAAACATCGTTGTCTGGATAATTTCATGAAAATTCTCTGCCCTTACCTAAATGGTTTTCTACTTTCTATCCTATCATGGATATCAAGCTCTGCTTGTCCTCGGGAAGGATATACCCCTGAAATATGTGTTTAAACACATTTTTCCTTCCATTGTTCTGTTTAATCTGATAATCACATTTTCCTTTACATTGTTTTGTTTAACATTTCTTGTGGTCTATATGATCTAAGCAGTAATATTCTCCTGCTTATATAAACACCTTGGTGTACAACCTAGTCAGTAAGACCATGTTACTATTGTTGATGACGTTCCGGTAACCACCGATGGACGAGAACTTTGCCTATTGGTCCGCCTCATTTAACAAGCAGGAAAATGGTTCTCTTCGTCCCTCGCCCTTGGTACCGACGTTGTTGCCGACATAACTGACAAGTTATCCTCTGGCATGCCTTGCTGTCATGTCCGTGCAAGATGTCAGCGCCCTTTGTACTTTCAACCCACATGGTGGGCCCATAACCCACAGTTCCACAGGATCGAAACCTGACTCTCCTGTACGCACCCCTGTTCCTAAGGTTGTTCCTCGCACATGGCCTTGTATGTAATTCTTGAGCCACCTTCCGAGAGATCATCAATTCTGGTATCAGACACAACACTTATTTTCATTGCTTTGAATCCCTTTCATACCCTGTAACAGGCATCGAACGATTGCCTGCCCGCTCGAAACTTCCCATGATACCTCCTTACTTTTCTCTCGATATTTTCTTAAGTTTCAATTCTAGAGTTACTTTCCGCCACCTTTCCTGATATTATCGACCAGATAGTCAACCTTGCAGAGGTTCGTTCCCCCGGAATACCCACCCTTTATTCTTTCATAAGTACGATGGAATTCCCGAAGAAAGGATGTCGACTTCATCATGATGAGCTGAAGCAGAGAAATGAAGACCTCAAGTAATGGATCGACCTCTTCGAGAAGAGCAACCAAGACCGAGAAGATTCGTTAGAATTTCGTAACCAGATATTCCCCCTTACTCCACCCCTTAAAATCTCGGGACGAGATTTCTTGTAGTGGAGGAGAATTGTGACGCCCAGATAGTTAAGCTACAGTAACCCTCCGCTAATGATGCCACGTCACCACGATTACTGTTGTTAATCTTGCGATGATTAAATCCCGTTCTAATTTCAAATTTAAAAAAAAAACAAGTCAAACAGTTAAAGTTTTCAAAAGTCAAAACTAAAATGTTATAAATGTGAAAAATAATTCATAAGTAACATTGGTGGAGAAACCACATTTTTATAAAACATTTAAATGCACTAAAATAGCTAAACAGTAGAAAAATAACTATTTAAATGATCTTTAAATAGTAAACCGGTGCAAACTACTTTATTTAGAGTGCCTACTTAATTTGTGACAGTGGCATCATTTGTAATATTATTTAGGTGTCACTTTTGTAATTTATAAACATAAATAAAAAGAAACTAAAAATAAAATAGTAGAGGTTAAAAAGAAAAAGAAAACAAGTATAAACAAAAATTTAAAAAAATGGGCAAAGGGACCCTGGCCCAGCTGGGCCTCGACCCACCTGGCCGGCCCAGCTGGGCCTCTCCTGGCCTATATGGCCCCTCCCTCGTCGTGACCTAACCACCGAACACCCCACTCTCCTCACGATCCCCACCTCTCCCCTCGTCTCCCTCACCTGCCGCCACAACACAAACACACACACACACACACACACAAACACACACGCATCATGCTAGGGAGAGGAGCTCCCCGCGCCCGATTCCCTCGCGTGCATCGGTCCCCCGCCTCCCGCCGTCACCGGCGACCGCTAGCAGGCCGCCGCCCCCAACGGCCCTGGGCTGGCTGCAGCTTCACCACCGGCGCCGCCGCCGCTTCGCCGGAGCCGCCCGTCGCCAGAGCACCTCCTCGTCCTCTCCCTCGTCGGCCCACCTCGAGCCTCGCCGCCCGATCCCCTGCTCCGAACGTGAGCGCCCACCCCTATTCCCCTCTGTCCCCGCGGTCAGCGCACCCGGCCACCACTTCGTCCGCGCACAAGAACGTCGTCGCCGTGCTCCACGCCGCGCCGGTTCGGTGGGTCGTCTCCACGCGGCGTTTGGTCGCCGGAGCGACGAGATCGGTGTACGCCGCCGCGTCAGGTGGTTGCCGGCGTGCACCACCGCACGTGCGTGCATTTTGGGTCCAGTGATCCGCCGATTTAATTAGGAACTAACCTCCTATGTTATGTTAATGGGTCCAGTGACTAATCTGGAGTAATGTAATAACCCCCCTTAATAAGTGTATGACAAGTGGGCCCTCTCTATTAACTAAAATAGCTAATAAAAACATTGTTAAATATCAACCAATGACAGGTGGGTCCACCCTGGTTAGTTTGACCAGTCAACAACTGGTTGTTGACTACTGACTCAGCAGTCAACAGGGCCCACTGTCAGCCTCTAACAACTCTGTTGGGTACACTTCAGTGTGTACGCATAGCAAAGTACTATTTAAATTTCAATTAATAATAATTCCAAAAATTGTTTTAAATTTTAAAAATTAATAGAAAATAAACCGTAGATCAGATGAAAATGTTTTCTACATGAAAGTTGCTCAGAACGACGAGATGAATCCGGATACGCAGCCTGTTCGTCCATCACACACCCCTAGCATAGCAAACACGCAACTTTTCCCCTTCGATTCATCTGCCTGTAAATGTCAAACACCGGGAATACTTTTCCGGATGTTTCCCCCCTTCGCCAGTAGCACCTAGTACTACGATAGGTGAACCCTAGGACGGTGTATTGCCATGTTATGCTTTGTGATGCTTTGATTGCTTTGTTATTTATTGTGTTCCCCCTCCATTACTTCTTTTCGGTAGACCTCGAGACCGCCGCCGATACCCCGTGATCGACTACATCGAAGATGACCCCTCCTTCTTGCCAAAGCAACAGGCAAGCCCCCCCATCCTTGATCACCAGATATCGCCTATTCTCTTCTCTACTGCTTGCATTAGAGTAGTGTAGCATGTTACTGCTTTCTATTAATCCTATCCTGATGCATAGCCTGTCATTGTTGCTACAGCTGTCGATACCTTACCTGCAATCCTAAATGCTTAGTATAGGATGCTAGTTTATCATCAGTGGCCCTACATTCTTGTCCGTCTGACATGCTATACTATCGGGTCGTGATCACTCACGAGGTGCTCACGGGAATATATTTATATATAATATATGATAGTTGTGGTGACTAAAGAGGGGTCGGCTAGTAGAGTACCCGCGAGTGATTCACAGATTGGGACCGAAAGGACATTTGTCCCGACGGCCCTCTGAGTGGATCTTTGTGGCGGAGCGACAGGATAGGTTGAGACCACCTAGGAGAGAGGTGGGCCTGGCCCTAGTCGGCATCCGCGGTTAATTCAGTTAACACGCTTAACGAGATCTGGGTATTTGATCTGAGTCTAGCCACTGGCCTATACGCACTAACCAACTACGCGGGAACAGTTATGGGCACTCGATGTTGTGGTATTAGCCGAAGCCTTCGTGACATCAGCGACTGAGCGGCGCACGCCAGATTGGACTGTAAGTCTGCTCTTCTCTTAAGGGGGCTAGGTCTGCTTCTGGCCGCCCACGCAACGTGTAGGTGTGCAATGGGCGATGGGCCCAGAACCCTGCGTCATAGGATTTAGACCGGCGTGCTGACCTCTCTGTTGTGCCTAGGTAGGGCTGCGACGTGTTAATCTTTCGAGGTCGGGCATGACCCAGGAAAGTGTGTCCGGTCAAAGGGGATCGAGCGTGTTGGGAAATGTGGTACACCCCTGCAGGGAAGTTTATCTATTCGAATAGTTGTGTCCCTCGGCAAAAGGACGACCCAGAGTTGTACCTTGACCTTATGACAACTAGAACTGGATACTTAATAAAACACACCCTTCCAAGTGCCAGATACAACTCGGTGATCGCTCTCTCACAGGGCGATGAGGAGAGGATCGCCGGATAGGATTATGCTATGCGATGATACTTGGTTAACTTACCATCTACTCTCTTCTACTGCTTCAAGATGGAGGCTGCCAGAAGCGTAGTCTTTGATAGACTAGCTATCCCCCTCTTATTCCGGCATACTACAGTTCAGTCGACATATACTATCCCTTTCATTGATACCAATGCATATGTAGTGTAGCTCCTTGCTTGCGAGTACTTTGGATGAGTACTCACGGTTGCTTTGCTCCCCCCTTTTCCCCTTTCTATACCTGGTTGTTGCGACCAGACGTTGGAGTTTAGGATCTAGACGCCACCGTCGATGACGACTCCTACTACACTAGAGGTGCCTACTACTATGTGCAGGCCGCTGACGACGACCAGGAGTAGTTTAGGAGGATCTCAGGCAGGAGGCCTGCGCCCCTTTCGTTTTGTATCCCAGTTTGTGCTAGCCTTCTTAAGGCAATCTTGTTTAACCTTATGTCTGTACTCATATATTATTGCTTCCACTGACTAGCATTTGTATTCGAGCCTGATATCTTCTCGTGAGTTATTAATTTGTGTCTAGAGTTGTGTTGTGATATCCTCTCGTGAGTCCTTGATCTTGATCGTATACATTTGCGTGTATAATTAGTGTACGGTCAAATCGAGGGCGTCACACCCTGGTGGCCCTCTGATGCACATCTTTGGCTATATGGAGTCTTTCGTCGAGAAAAAAATCACAAGCAAACTTTTGGGAAAAAACTCCGCCGCCATGAGGCGGAACCTTGGCAGAACCAATCTAGGGCTCCGGCAGAGCTGTTATGTCGGGGAAACTTCCCTCCGGGAGGGGGAAATCATCACCAACGATCCTCTCATCGGGAGGGGGTCAATCTCCATCAACATCTTCACCAGCATCATCTCATTTCAAACCCCTAGTTCATCTCTTGTATCCAATCTTTGTATCCAAACCTCAGATTGGTACCTGTGGGTTGCTAGTAGTGTTAATTACTCGTTGTAGTTGATGCTAGTTGGTTTAATTGGTGGAAGATCATATGTTCAGATCCTATATGCATATTAATACCCCTCTGATTATGAACATGTTTATGCTTTGTGAGTAGTTACGTTTGTTCCTGAGGACAAGGGAGAAGTCTTGCTATTAGTAGTCATGTGAATTTGGCATTCGTTCGATATTTTGATGAGATGTATGTTGTCTAGCCTCTAGTGGTGTTATGTGAACGTCGACTACATAACACTTCACCATTATTTGGGCCTATAGGAAGGCATTGGGAAGTAATAAGTAGATGATGGGTTGCTAGAGTGACAGAAGCTTAAACCCTAGTTTATGCGTTGCTTCGTAAGGGGCTGATTTGGATCCATATGTTTCATGCTATGGTTAGGTTTACCTTAATACTTCTGTTGTAGTTGCAGATGCTTGCAATAGGGGTTAATCATAAGTGGGATGCTTTTCCAAGTAAGGACAGTACCCAAGAACTTGTCCACCCACATATCAAATTATCAAAGTACCGAACGCGAATCATATGAACGTGATGAAAACTAGCTTGACGATAATTCCCATGTGTCCTCGGGAGCGCTTTTCTTCATATAAGAGTTTGTCCAGGCTTTCCTTTGCTACAAAAAGGATGGGACATCTTGTTGCACCTTATTTACTTTTATTACTTTCTACTCGTTACAAATTACCTTATCACAAAACTATCTGTTACGATAATTTCGGTGCTTGCAGAGAATACCTTACTGAAAACTATGCCTCTGGTGGTTTGAGGATATTTGGGAATATATAGGCGAAAAAATTAGGTCCGGAGGGTCATACGGGGGCCACAAGGGTGGGGGCATGCCCTACCCCCTGGGCGCACCCTCCGTCCTTGTGGCCACCTCGTGGCTCCTCCGACTTCATCTCCAAGTCTCCTGGTTGTTTTCTGGTCCAAGAAAAATCATCGCGAAGGTTTCATTCCGTTTGAACTCCGTTTAGTATTCCTTTTCTGCGAAAATCAAAAACAAAGAAAAAAACAGAAACTGACACTGGGCTCTAAATTAATAGGTTAGTCCCAAAAATAATATAAAATAGCATAATAATGCATATAACACATCCAAAATAGATAATATAATAGCATGAAACAATCAAAAAATATAGATACGTTGGAGACGTATCATAATCCACATGTTGGTTATATGATTACTTCTCCATTTTGTGAAAAGAGGGTAATCTTTGTCTTTGGTGTCTGCTTGAGTGGCGGCGGGTGACGGCTTGGACATCCAATGGCGAGGCGGTACTTGAGGACCCGGAATGGTCTCTTGTTCATTTTATGGTCTTTTTTGCAAAAACAATCAAGCACTTTTTTGAGTTGGATCTTTTGTTTTGAACTAGATAATTGCATGTATGCTGCAGCAGAGGCTTAACTATTATAGTAGTTTAGTCCATGATTTACCTATCTACGTTAATCACTTATGCTACAGTACAACCTCCTAAACACATTGATGATTGAGATTAAACCATACTCCTTCATAATAAAGGGCATGATGATGGTTATATTTAAAGTGTCTGTGTACATATTATCAAATTTTTCTACACATACGAAAAATGTTAGGGTAAATAAATAAAAATGTTTCAATTTTTTGTTCGTATTTTTATGATTGGTGTTCTAAAAAATGTTTGATTTTTTAAATGTTGGTGCTAAAAATTTTCTTGTAGTCCACGAAGAATGAAAAAGAAACAAAAACGAAAAAGAAATAGTGAGAAAAATATCGGGTCGCTATAGTAATCCGATCGCTAAGGGATTGTTGTTGTAGTCCACTAGACACTGAAGCTTATTAGCTCAAGTGGTTACCGACGAGTGGTCAGCAGCGGGAGTTATAGGGTTTGATCCCTCGCACGGCTATTTCTTTTTGGTGATTTAAAAAAATCTAGGAATTTTAAAAATTTACGGTTTTCAATTTTTTCTCAGATGCCTAAGAAATTTTCACGTGTTCGAAAAAATATTCGCTAATTTCAAATAGGGTCTTTATCATTTATGCTATTAGTCGTGTCCCACTACTCAATTTTTGTCATTAGAAGTCACAACTGCTCAAAAATGCCATCGTTCTATGAGATGTTTGCTCAAAAATGCCATTAGACACCTAAAAATGTCATTGTTACGTTAGATGTTTGCTCAAAAATGCCATTTGACATCATGCGAGGCACATTGACCCTGTTATATGACCAAAATACCGCTAGACCCAAGTGTCAGCTCTCTTCTATCTCACAATGATAAGTGTAGGCCCCATTTATCAGTAGTAAGCAAGCAAACAATTTAGAGGAAAATAAGAACACGGTTGGGGATCAAGTGGAACCCACATTTTATTGTAGTGAGATAGCGGGAGACCCGAGATGTTGGTCCATGGGTATTTTGGTCATATAACCTGGCAAGCAGGCTTTGAGCTGACAATAATGATGTCTAGTGGCATTTTTTAGTATGCGCCTAACTGAGCAATGTCACTTTTGAGCAGCTGAAACTCCTAGTGACAAAACTGAGTAATAGGAGTTGTGGCATAAATGATAAAACCCTTTTAAATATTGTTCATGCTTCTACAAAATTGTTCAAAATTTCAATAAATGTTGGCGTTACCAAATTTTGTTCTCAAAATTCAGAAAATGTTCAGGATATTCAAAAATTGTCTCTATAAAAAATACGCTTTAAAAATGAAATTTCAAAATTTGTTTGAGTTGTGCAAGAAATTGTTGGATTTTCAAACATTGTTCACTTTTAAAAAATTTGTTCGCAATTTTCAAGAAATATTCGAAAAAAACAAAAATCGTTCGAACTCTGTGTTGTATTTAGTTCTTAACCGTGTGCGTTCTATTTTGTTCATGAAGGCTTGTTAGCCCGACTGGTAATGTCGGGGATATACCCCGTGGTATGACCCGGCCGGATATACGACCCAGCTGGGACTTGGCATTTCATCGGTAACCCGCCCGAAGACTGGTGACTCACTAATGACCCCGATTGCGGGTCATATGGATGACAAGGCCCAAGGCCCAGTAGGTCGGTTCATGTTATGGTAGGCCCGCTTAAGAGGAAAGGTATAAGGAATATTCCCTTACAAAGGAAGCAAGACTAGGATTCCACTTGTAATAGAGTAGTCCTAATCCTACTAGGACTCCACATGTAACCCTCCCCTCCAACTTATATAAGGAGGGACAGGGCACCCCAAGATGGGAAAGGTTAAGACAGACAAGTCAATAGCTCTCGAGATAGAGGTAGCAAAAGAGCACCCTTGTAATTGTGAGCATCATGATCATCAATATCAATGAAGCAGGATATAAGCTTTTACCTCCATCGCGAGGGGCCAAACCTGGGTAAAACCTCGCATCTCTTGTCCCGCTCAAGCCCTCTTGATAATCCGCGAGTGCAGGGAATCATCGTAGCAATTTCCAAAGGTGAAAGTGATAAGTATGGAGTGTCGAACCCACAAGAAGCTAAAGGTAAGACCAATATTCTCTTAAGTCCTATCTGCCACTGATACGACTCTACATACACCAAACGTTTGCTTCCAACTAGAAATGAGAAATAAAACTACGTTGTGGGTATGAAGAGGGTAACTTTGCATGGTATTGAAGAGATAAAATATAACAATAGAGGCTGTTATCATAAAGTTAGAATATATTACTAAATATTATAAATAGCGAGTGTGGAATAATGATGGATCGGTGTGCGGAATTGTCCTAGGCAATTGTTAACAAGACCGGTGGTCGTCATTGCAATTTCATATGAGGGAGAGGCATAAGCTAACATACTTTCTCTTCTTGGATCATATGCACTTATGATTAGAACTCTAGCAAGCATCCGCAACTACCAAAGATCATTAAGGTAAAACCCAACCATAGCATCAAAGCATCAAGTCCCCTTTATCCCATACGCAACAACCCCCTTACTCGGGTTTATGCTTCTGTCACTCAAACAACCCACTATAAGCGAATCATGAACGTATTGCAACACCCTACAGCGGGAATCCCTCGCGCTTGCGCGATACGGAGGGCACAATAGGACGGCACCAAAATAAAACATACAACTCGTACCAATCTAGATCATCAATCAACCCATAGACAAAGGAAATCTACTCAAAACATTATAGGATGGCAACACATCATTGGATCATAATATGTGGCATAAAGTACCATGTTCAAGTAGGGATTACAACGGGGTGCGGGAGAGTGGACCACGTAAAAGAGATGAGGATGGTGATGTTGATGAAGACGATCACCGCGGCGATGATTCCCCTCTCGATGGCACTCCGGTGCCACCAAGAGAGAGGAGGAGAGGTTCTCCCCCTTATGCTTCCTCCTCCATGGCCTCCCCCTGGATGGGGAGAGGTTCTTCCTCTGGTCCTTGGCCTTCATGGTGATGATGGCCCCTCCGGGATCCTCCTCCATAGCCTCCGGTGATGAGGGCCCCCTCCGGCAGGGTGCCAGAGAGGGCCTAGATTCATTTCTCGTGGCTACAGAGACTTGCAGCGGCGGAACTTCCGATCTAGGTTAATTTCTGGAGGTTTGGGTATTTATAGAACAGGTTGGCGTCGAGAACAAGTCAGGGGGCCCCACAGGTAGTCCACGAGGCACAGGGGCGTGCCCAGGGGGTGGGCGCGCCCCCACCCTCGTGGGGCCCACGGGACTCCCCTCCAGTAGATTTTTGTTCCAGTATTTTCTATATTTTTCAGAAAAATTCTCCGTTGATTTTCATCGCATTTCGAGAACTTTTATTTCTGCACAAAAAACAACACCATTGGTAGTTCTGCTGAAAACAGCGTCGGTCCGGGTTAGTTCTAATCAAATCATACCAAAATTATATAAAACTATTGTAAACATGGCATGAATACTTTATAAATTATAGATATGTTGGAGACGTATCACCTCTCAAGCTACCAGTTAGATGCGTTGGCCTCACGACTAAGTCCTTTTGACGAGGACATCTGCCGTGACAAAACCACGACAGGTAAGATGCGCTCCTTCCCCACCTGGAGGTTCAAACCCTAGCAAGGGTGGTTAGTGATGTCTTTTTTTAAGTCGCTGCACTAAGAGGCGAGCTCGCTTCAAATGCAAACGTATGGTTTATATCGTTCCGAGCGACCCACCATACATAAGTATGATTTGTGAAAGGTCCGCATTGCCCTTTATGCGTTTAGTGAGGGAGGTTATACGAAAGTGAGACTCCTTGTGTAAAAAAAGATCTTATCTATAATATATAAATAATTCATCCACACTACATAATTTCTCTTGACATGCAGCTCGTCCACATCAGCAATCGCCATGTCACCAAATCTTTAACAAAAAGAAAATCCCATGATGCAATTATTCTTTCGTCTGTGTGTTAGTGTCCCTGGTCACCAAAAGGATTGCTCTTTCTCCTTCCATAACTGAAGAACGAGTCTAGCGTTCCTCTTCCATGCACCATGGTTTTACTCATCATGAACCATAAAAATCAACCACCACGCACCAGGTGCATCTCCACTCTCTGTCTATCCCTCCATCTTCGTCTCCCAGCGACCTTATCTGCTGACACCGCCGTCTGCTTCGCGGCGCAACGTGCCTTCACCCTCTCCTCCTTCTACCGCCTCTGCATGCCTTGCCGCGGGGCACATGATTTCTCTTGACATGCAGCCCGTCCACATCAGCAATGGCCATGTCACCAAATCTTTAACAAAAAGAAAATCTCGTGATGCAATTATTCTTTCGTCCGTGTGTTGCTGTCCCTGGTCACTGAAAGGATTGCTCTTTCTCCTTCCATAATTGAAGAACGAGTCTGGCGTTACTCTTCCATGCACCATGGTTTTACTCTTCATCATGAACCATAAAAATCAACCACCACGCAC
The DNA here is from genome assembly GCF_056163025.1 of Triticum urartu. Lineage (NCBI taxonomy): Eukaryota > Viridiplantae > Streptophyta > Magnoliopsida > Poales > Poaceae > Triticum > Triticum urartu. The sequence goes on along the minus strand of NC_141877.1, from coordinate 26,757,759 downwards.
CAGGTGCATCTCCACTCTCTGTCTATCCCTCCATCTTCGTCTCCCAGCGACCTTATCTGCTGACAGCGCCGTCTGCCTCGCGGCGCAATGTGCCTTCACCCTCTCCTCCTTCTACCGCCTCTGCGTGCCTTGCCGCGGAGCACATGATTTCTCTTGACATGCAGCCCGTCCACATCAGCAATGGCCATGTCACCAAATCTTTAACAAAAAGAAAATCTCGTGATGCAATTATTCTTTCGTCCGTGTGTTGCTGTCCCTGGTCACTGAAAGGATTGCTCTTTCTCCTTCTATAACTGAAGAACGAGTCTAGCGTTCCTCTTCCATGCACCATGGTTTTACTCCTCATCATGAACCATAAAAATCCACCACCACGCATGAGGTGCATCTCCACTTTCTCTCTCTCTCTCCATCTTCATCTCCCAGCGACCTTATCTGCTGACACCGCCGTCTGCCTCGCGGCGCAACGCGCCTTCACCCTCTCCTCCTTCTACCGCCTCTGCGTGCCTTGCCGCGGGGCACATGGATGCCGACGATCTACCGTTGCGGAGCGGATCCTAAGCGCGTCGCCGTGCCCTGCCAGGAGAAGTGGCTGGCCATGCCGCCATCTTCTCTCCATCGATTGCGTTGAATGTGTGGGAGAAGCCCGGGCTCCAAATCTGAGGAGTCAGATTTGGATTTTCGATTTCTGCATCTTATTTCCTTTCGATTAGTCTAGCGATGGGTGTCTATGCTGATTCATTTGGTGATAATCACCCAACAGTAGATTGGTTGCCACAAATCGACTTGCAATAGACGCATCTAAACTCCAGAACTGGTGAGGTAGAAGAAGCCCTCTTCAGCGGCAGCGAGCTGGACGAAGTAGTCGGAGTTTGACTGCCCGGTCTATTCGGATAAAGTGGAACGGCGCAGTGGCGGACCACGGCCGGACTCCCAATTTTTGAGACACCTTTGCCTCTTCCTCAGGATGTAGGTACACACTTTTGTCTCACCTGCAGCTACAACTTTATATATCAGTTCATCTCTATTACATCTTATATTAGTCTTTCGAAAAATAGAACAGTAAAGTACTGTCTCACTATATATGTTTTCAGAGCATGGGAGTATAGTTTGTTCATCTCATTGTATAATAAATCTATTATTTTCAGCGCGTGGACTATTGTTTGTCCTGTTCAGTGCTTCTGTACTACCCCGTATATTTGTGCATGCCTCGATGTGGATTTAACTAATCACCCATCAACCTTTTGAGACTTGGATAGCTGTTATTTTGAGGAGCTCGCTATATATCTTGCCAAAGTGACAAGCCTGAAAAATTCTGCCTGCTGGCCGACAGTAAAAAGATCTGTTAAAGCATGTTCTTGACATTTCTTTTATCAGTATCTTGAATTGATAGAAAAATATTTCAGCTAATGTCCGCTCTATTTCTGATATTGAATAGTTATAAAGGAATCTGGTCTCATTTCTCTGCTATGCTTATTCATACAAGCTTAGCATATTTGGACGACAACTGTTTTACCTACAACAATACCCGCAGGGCATCAGCTCACTAATGTTCTTTTATATATTTTTTATGGATATTTTTTCAAAGTTTGTACTTTACTGTAGCTTTCTTATCAGGAACTAATTGTGGTTTTCTTTACAACTAGCACTTTTTATACATCTCTCACGTCTCCTTCGTTTGGTGTGGATTATCATCCCCTACTTCTATGATGTTACACATTATATATTTCAGCCATATTGCCTTTGGTTACATTGGTCCAGTTTTCATAGCTAGACTTTAGAGCCAGGTAACAAAGGACTTCATCTTCTGTTGAAACCCAACTTCGATGATATAGTAGATACAAATTGCATTGTCTTTTAGATCTATCCCTTTGGGTCACCAGCTGAGTTGAACTATTTGCCATGCCTCTCATTCTTTAAATTTTTAACCAGCTGAGCTAACATCATGTTTATTTGTCACATGGATGTATGAGTGCCAATCTTCCATTATCCAGATGTAACATTGACGATGAATGAATTAAGCCGCTTCATTTTTGTTTGCAGACGTTCGTTCCATACATGGATGGTTTCTTCTTGGCTGCCTTTGGGCTCGAGCTGCCACAAGTATGACTGACATGCACAGTATAGCTGCCACAACCGCCATCAAGTCCAGGTTTAACTGTTGGCCTCTGGAGAATACTGAATTTAGCTGATCTGAGTCCAATGGAATTTATGCGTGTGCACATATTCATTATACCATTATAGTCATGTATCATTCTTAAAATATTTTTGTCAAATCATAATCATTGTTCTCTTGATCCTTTTAAGAGCCAATACGACGAATAAAACACCAATTTTATGCAATATTTTCCGTAGCAACGCGCGGGGAATCATCTAGTTTGGTAAACATGTAAACACTCATTTGCTTACCAATTATCTTGTCTTAAATTGGAGGGGGGGGGGGGGGGGGGTCCCTGTTGTTTGTAAGAACTAGATAATACCCCGCACGTTGTTGGGAATTGATTCATGCATATTTCGATGAAGTTGAAACATAAATATTTGATTGTCGTATAGTTGTATAAATGCAAAATATTTATGAAATGTAAGCAATGTAATAGTTTTCACATCCATGGTTGCAATGTTGTGGTGTACCGTTTTCCATGAATGGTAGCATGCTGATGTGTCCCCTTTTACATGCATGAAATGAATGTATATTGACATGGCATAGCTGCATGTTATCATGTCCATCACCTCTTGTGCCTAAAAAATATGCTCATAATAATTCCAATTTGAGATTTTATGCAGAGACTGCTACAAACCAACATTCACGACCTAGATTAACACATGATGAAAACCTATAATAAATGAAAAAGATGCCACCAAACTAACCTAGGATTCTAAATTTCTAACATCTCATCAAGAAGACTTGAAATATATCCACAACATCAGGAGCATTAGCAGACATGATTGATCTCTCAAAACAACTAATGGTCAACCAAACCCACACCCTCATTAAACAATGTCTTCAGACTTTTTGATGGTGTTATCCACTGCACTAGAGGCCTAAAGAAAAACAATTAAGCATGTGAACAATATAACTATCTACCGTGGTGGAAAATAATGTGGACAATGTTGTACCTTCTTTACTATGTCAAGCATACCACGATTACCGATCAAATGCGATCTTATATGGCCATCTTGTTGAACTTCAGTTCAGTGATTAAAATCCTCCATCTCCTATGGTCAAATAAGTCTTCATTGCCCACCCATTGGAATACTGAGGTTTTCAATTACCAAGGTTTCGAAAAAAAGTGTTGCCTAACTAATGCAACTATAATTACGGTGTTGTGTGTAAATTTGAATGGTGGTGAAACTAAAATTATCGAATGACATGTGGCCAGTGCTATTTCCATATTTTCGTCATCCTTGTGATCCATATTATAGTGGCGAATGATTTTTGGAGGCTAATCCACATGATGGTTATAGGACCACTTTTCCATTTTTGCGAAAAGAGGGTAATCTTTGTCTTTGGTGCCTGGTTCAGTGGCGGGGGGTGGTGGCTTGGACATCCAATGGTGAGGCGGTACTTGACGACCCAGAATGGTTTCTTGTTCAATTTAGGGTCTTTTGTGAAAAAATCAAGCACTTTTTTGAGTTGTATCTTTTGTCTTGAACTAGAAAGTTGCATGTATGTTGGAGCGGACGCATAAATATTATAGTAGTTTAGTTCATGATTTACCTGTCTAGATTAATATGATTGTGTACAAAAATTATTTGGTAAACAGGTAAACACTCATTTGCTTACAAATTATCTTGTCTTAAATTGGGGGCCAGGTGAGGTCCCTGATGTTTGTAAGAATTAGATAATACCCACACATGATGCAGAATTGTTTCCTATATATTTTTGATGAAGTTGAAACATAAATATATGATTGTTATATAGTTATATAAATTCAAAAATATTTATGAAATATAAGTGTAATAGCTTTCACATCCATGGTTGCATGTTGCGGTGTGCCTTTTTCTGTGTATGGTAGCATGTTGATGTGGCCCCTTTCACATGCATCAATGGATGTTGACGTGGCATAGCTCCACGTTATCATGTCCATCACAACTTGTGCCTAAAAAATATGCTCATCATAATTCCAATTTGAGATTTTGTGCATAGACTGCTACAAACCAGCATTCACGGCCTAGATTAACACATGATGAAAACCTAAGATAAATGAAAAAATGTCACCAAACTAACCTAGGATTCAAAATTTCTAACATCTTGTCAAGAAGACTTGAAATATATCCACAACATCCGAAGCATTAGCGGACACGGTTGATCTCTCTAAAAAAAATGGTCAACCGAACCCACTCCCTCATTCAAAAATGTCTTCAGGCTTTTTGATGGTGTTATCCACTGCACCGGAGGCCTAAAGAAAAACAATTAAATATGTGAATAATATAACTATCTACCTTGGTGAAAAATAATGTGGACTGCGTTGTACCTTCTTTACTATGTCAAGCATACCATGATTACCGATCAAATGCGATCTTATATGGCCATCTTGTTAAACTTTAGTTATTAAAATCCTCCTTCTCATGGGGTGAAGGCATTAACTTCTATGGACACATGTATCTCTTAGGAGCCGATAGAGTAAACTAGACCCAACAATGCTTTGAGGTTCGTACGGTCCAGAAATCAAATACAGTCCAGACAACCAAACATGACAAATTTACGCCGGACCCTAGTTGGGCTGGATGCAGCTTAACAAAACAGGCCCATATGAGGGATATCTCGGGCACCCATTGGGCAGTGGTGATGCATTGATATCTCTGAGTACATCCTTGGGCTGCGTTTGGCTGAAATTCATTTCCCCGCCGTCCGCACTGAAATTCGAACTCGCCAGAGACAGAAAGAAAGAAAGAGAGGAACCATCCCCAATTCCCCCCTCCTCCCGCCCCCCCAACTCCGGCGACCCGCCGCCGCCGCGATGCAGCGCGGCATGGACGCGTCGATCTCGGCGCTGTGCGGCTCCCTCTCCGAGGTGCTCACCCACGCCGAATCCTCCTCCCGCGCGCTCTCCGACGCCCTCTCCCGCCGCGCCATCCCCCTCGGTACCGCATCTGACCTCGCCGCCCTCCCCCCGCTAGGGTTTCGCCACCCAGCGCTTTTCCTTCCTGCCTGCTAACGGAGGACGTGTGCGCGTGTTCCCTCGCAGAGTCGGCGACGAACGCGTTCCTGCAGGGGCTGGACCGGCGGGTGGAGGCCGCGGGCGCCGACCTGGCGCGCCTCGAGTCCATGGCCTTCGGCACCGTCTCCGTCGAGGAGCTCCTCGGCCACTTCCGCGAGACGCTCAACATCGTCTCCCGCCACGCCGACGCCGTCGAGTCCCGCCTCGTCTCCTTCGGCTACGTCGCCCCCGGTGAGTCCCATCCCGCGTCTACCCACCCACTTCAGGCATTCAGGCGGGAACCCACTGGTGACGCCACTTTGAAGCTCTGCCCTGCAGTGTTCGTCTTGTTTTGTTGAGGGTCATGGGGTTCTCTTGTTGGTGCAGAAGTGGAGGACGAGGTGGAAGAGGAGGAGGAAGGTGGAGACTTGGGGGACCTTGATGTCCCCGGGAATGGGCTCTTGGGAGGGTCAAGCTCGGTCCTCAGGTCTGCCCGGAAGCACTTCGACGACGACGATGAACTGTATCCTTCCATTACTAAGGCATTTTCAGAGAAATGCATTTTTTTATTGTGTTGGGTATGATCTATGACCGGGCACATAACAATTCGAGATGCATAGGCTCTAAATACGAGATACTCCCTCCGTTCCAAAATAGATGACTCAACTTTGTACTATCTTTAATACAAAGTTAGTACAAAGTTGGGTCATCTATTTTGGAACGGAGGGAGTATCATCTTGCACCTAGTTGGCTAGCTGTAAGGGTTTACAATTGCAGCATCGTCAGTGAAGTCAGAATTTGAAGATTTATAAGCATTAGGAGTTGAACCATACTTATTCTGCCCCTGTTATTAGCTGTTAACCTTTACTACTAATTTTTCCTGCTAAATGTGTAAATCTCCCTAATATCATGCTGTCATACAATCATTTGGGACAAGCAAACATTGGAGATTATGATTGGTTGGGTTGTTGGGGATTCGTTATACTGGATAAGCTTAACAATTTGCATGCACCAAGTCTGAACCTTGATCTTTAATTAACAATGGGCTTCTGTTTTTTGGAAACATAGTAGGCACTCCTTCTTTATTTAGAGGGTGTTAGCTTGGTGTAGGTCGGGTACAGATTACTCTGATACCAGGAGATCCGTTGTACTTCATTGCACTATTCAGCATCAAATCATTCTTTTGTGTTTCTGTGCGATTGAGATACAGAGTATTGAGTTCTTTCTTGACTGCATGTAAGATTTGAGGATTCCATGTCACTAAAGAATTTTGGGATTTCTGATGCTTGTCTAGCTACTCTGTCCTCTCAAGGTACGGAACACTTGCAATGCATCTTCCTAAATCAACTGTTTAGATGCATTATACATATTAGTATTTTTTACTGCAAGTCCTAAATCGAATAGAGATAATAATTTCTTTCGGATTTCGCAGATATTGATTTTTCTGCAAGCCCAAAGATGCCTCACAGAAAACCTGGAAGGTAACTCAACGGAATACAGACATATACTGTATGAGATATCTATTGCAACGTCCTTTTCAGGCTGTTTTTTTTGTTCTCCACAGTTCTTTACTTGTTTTATCTTCATTGAAAATCACCTTGTGTTTATACCGTTCAGTGTTGATGATGACCAAAAGATCTTGGAGGAAGCTGAAGAACCCACACCTCCCCAAATTGAAACATATGAGCAAGATGGTCAGCAGAGTGTATCTTTTATGTTTAGAAGATATATTAAATGCTTGCTTTCTATGACTGACATCTCTGTTGAATCTGTGAAGACAATGCTTTCCAAGGAATGATAAGGGCGTCGAAGGAGGAGTACGATAAACTTCCTCCTTACATGAAGACTCTTGCATCATGGGAGGTCTGACTTCTTTCTTAAAAAACTAATCGGGAATGCTTCTCATAGGACTCTATGCACGTTGTCTATTTTGTAGTGGCAACAAGTTACAGCACAGTCCGTGTAATTCAGACATGTTACTGGAGTTAATTACTAGAAGGGAGAAATCATGCAATATCTTTTCTTGCCTCTTGCCATAAACTCTTTAAAGTCTTTTCTGTTTTGGTCTCTGCATTGTAGTGGTTTCATGACGATAGTAAGTGTTACCTTAGTTATGCCACCTCAAAGCAATCTACTGCAATGCTTACCTTTTTCGCGGCTTCTCTTTTTATCAGGAATTGCATGACGCCGTTTCAAAACTAAATGCATACTTTGGTGGTGATAAGGCTCAGGGACGTTTGAATCAGGATGATGTTGCATCAATCGGCTTGGGTACGTTACAATCCCTGCCCGCAGAAATGTGAAATGCTTTTACACTAGACAAATCCCATTGACGTTTCCTTTCATGCCCTTGTCTTGTAGGGCGCAAAGGAAGATCCTACTTGTTGATCCTTCTGCGGCTGAATCAACTGGCTATGGAGACGATTGATGGCTCAATCTTCTACAACCTACGCAAGAACGACTCCTAGATGATTTTTTCAGAGAACCTGGGGAAACAGAAGGGGATATACTGATACTGCTACCATACTGTAATGCGTTGTGATGTACAGTGGTTAGTCTGGTGCACAACTTGTTCTCTCCTAAGGCATTGGCTTGGATTTGATTGCACTATTGTTTGTAGAATAGCTTGGTTTAATCTGGTGAAGAGCTTGGGTTTGATGGTTCTGGATATTCGGTTGTAATGTAGTTGATCTGGTGAGCTTGGGTTTGATGGTTGCTGTATACTCAAACATGGAGCTGCATAAGTCTTCTTTAACTGAAATAAAGTGGAAAGTGTATGATGACAAATTGTGTCCTATCTATCTGTGCAGTTGCAAAGGAGGTGCTGAATCACAATATCAGATCTTGCACGGCAAAATGAAGAACTGACGATGATTCAGGATGGCTTCCTGCTGCAATGTCACCCCAAGATGATCTCTGAAGTTTTATAAACTCCCGTACACTTAAATGAATCACCCCTTGCAATATTGCACATGTTGCAAGTCTTACACTTCTATGTATACATATTTACTATTTACATTCCTCCAATGAGGCCCATATATATGATGATGCTATATCTACAAATTGCAATTTACACAGCTTCAGAACTTGTTGAATTCTTCAGACCTCATGTCCTGCCTTGCCATGCAGGATGCAGCAGCGACAGCGGGGGAAGGTCCCTCCTATCAGGGTGGTGCTCAAGGTTTCCGTGAAATGGATCCCAGATCATGTATATAATCTCTCAAGGATGATCTGCGACAGTATCTAGCTAGGCCACAAACGCTGACGACGAGGAAGAACCGTATATCTCGTTTGCCTGAGCCAGGGAGACGTACACGACGTCCGTCAGCGAGCTGTGGGTCCGGCCGTAGAAAATGTACACAAAGACCCCCATCACCAGCCATACCCCGACCCGCATCCACGTGCCACCCCTGAATAACACACATAGGTTGGCAATGTTCAGACACATACATATGAATCTTTCCATTTTGAAAGTTTTGTTGGCAGAAGTAAACTTATCAGTGAGTGAGATCATTGTTTGAGGTACTCACCCTAGATTTATGAGCAAGTATGTGTTTATGAGGATGCACATCACTGGCAGCAGCGGAACAAACGGGCAGATGAATCCTGCAGAGGGAGCGGCAGAAAGGAGATGTGACATCAAGTTACCGGTAGTCTAGTATGTATGGAGATGCGTGAAAATGCTGCGATGCAAGCGTACCTCCAGAGTGACCAAATGAGTGCCTTCCGTCGTCTTGGTCGATCCAGGAGAGCATTCCGAGACCAGCCAGGAGGAGCAGGCCACCAAATACGCAGAATAAGCACATCACCAGGCTGGCGTGAAACGTGAGAGATGCGTGTTAGACAGGTCAGCATTTCATTGCACAGGAAAGTTCATCATGGGAACAAGATATGCCCGGTCAATACTTACAATGGCAGGAAAGTTACAGAAGCTGAAGCTGTCAGGATTAGAACCCCTACGCATACAGATGCTATGCTGCGAGCAGCGGTTTTCCGCCGCTTTAACTCATCCAATTTGTCTGATGGGTTGACAGAGAAACCGGTTAGCCAGCTTAATAGGTAAAATGCACATACTCAGAAATGTAGACTAGACCAGGTCGAAATGCAATTTCCTGGACTTACTTGCGTATAGCTGCTTCTCAATAAGAGGGTCATTGATTGATTCTACCACGATCACATCCTTAATCTCAGACGTCCCCTGTTCATGGTTCCCATCTCCAATAGGACTCCCCACCTTTTCCTCATCACATTCTTGGCTTAAGCGGAACGACGTTTGCAGAGAGGATGGCAGGGGTACCTCATCTGGAGGAACATATCTGAGGATCAAGATGGAGACGGCGACTATGGTGAACGCGAGGAGCGTGCCTACACTGACCTGCAACCAAACTTAACTCGTTTAGCTCTATAAGCTTCGAACTTTAGTACTCGTAAAATTCTTAACTGCCTAAAATATTGTATGAAAGATTCATCAAATTTCTCAAATAACAACTATTTAGCGGTTCCTAGATCATTTACCATTCCTGCCAGTTGTGAAACATCCATGAAGAAAGCCAGAGATGCCGCACAGATGCCAGTTATGATTGTGCTCTTGACAGGAACTTGTGTCTTCTCGCTAACATCGGAGAAGAAGGATGGCAAAAGCCCATCTCTCGCCATGGCCATCAATATCCTTGGCTGTGGCAGAAGTGACCCCATCAAGGTTGAGCAGAGAGCAAGAACAGCGCCAGATGTTACAAGGTACCTAAAATAAGACAGCGCAGTAAAAAAAAGCCTCAGCAGGAAGCACACCAATTGATGCACGGCGAAATGGAAGCACTGTCAAAAGGAGTCCTTACATCGCCCACTGCATCCCGTGCCTCGCAAAGGCGGATGAAATAGGGGTATCTGGGTCCATAGCGAAGTATGGCACCAGACCGACAATAACAACTGAAACCAGCATGTACAAGGAACAGCAAATCGTCAATGACGTGGCTATTCCCAGCGGCAGATCTCGTTGTGGATTCCTCACCTGTTGGAAATGGAAGTTTAGACAGAAGAATTCTTAATAATGCCGCCGATCCAGTGGGTGTGAAGACGTGCCATGCATGTCAATTTGGGAAATGGAGCCTGTCCTTACCTCCTCAGCGGTGCTCGCAACTGAATCAAAGCCTATGTAGGCAAAGAAAACGGTCGCTGATCCAGCAAGCATTCCATTGACCCCATATGGCAGAAATCTGCATAGAAAAGTGGTTAAGAACACTACTTACCAAATAGAGAAAACTAAATAAAAAGTAGCTTTTACATTACCCGCCAGACACCTTGTAGCCGACCCATCCTGTTTGGAAGCCAATGTAACTGCCAGCTATAATAACAAATAGCATCACACAGCAGTTCAGGACTGTCACAATTCCTTGTACGAATGTACTCTGTTACAAAGAAAAACAAAGAGTAAATATCATAGGCTATACTTCTCGAGAAAGTAGCACGAAAGGTGTTTCTGAAGTGTTGAAGCCTCTAACCTCTTTTATCCCGACGCATAACAGGGCAGTGACAAGGAAAACCAAGGCAGCAGCACAAGGATCAACAACAACACCTAACCAAGGGAGCTCATGGCGTGCTAGAATCCATGGCAGACTATTTGGTCCTCCGAAAAATAACGCCTGAAAGCATAGACAGAGTATGTTAGAGAGAGATGGAAGGTGGAGAAACAACAACATGCTGCAGAAACAAGGGAAAATCCCACTTACTAGATTGGGAGATATGCCACGGGCAACGGCTGATCCGCCAATCGTATACTCCAGTATCAAAGCCCAGCCGATCAACCATGCAACTCTAGGTAAAGAAAATGTCAAAGAAAGCGTGAGAACATCTGATCAATTTAAAATGGCACTTCATGAACAATGTGCACTCCAACATGTCAGCAAATTACCCTTCACCAACGCAGATGTATGAGTAGTGGTAGGCGCTTCCCGCAGAAGGGCAGCGGCTAGCAAGCTCCGCGTAACAGAAAGCCGAAAGCGCAGCCGCTATTCCGGCGATCAGAAACGAGAGCGTCAGTGCCGGGCCAGAGTGCTCCCGGGCAACCGTCCCCACGAGGACGTACACTCCGGCTCCAACCGTCGAACCAACACCTGGTAGATAAATGTTCCATGAGCATTAATATCATAACATGAAGGCTGTAATCAGTGCAATACAGAACATAGACTCTGCAGAGTGTTAAGGCAGTCTGCATTCCAGAAGCATGTAACCATTTCTACATGAAACAGAGTATACATCATCAAGGTATGTAGCAAGATTTGGTAATTGGAATCCAGAGGGAAGACCCACCCAGCCACCCACCCTACCAACACTGACACGGCAACAACCAAACAAGCACAAGAGTAGTAGCCACGGCACAAGCCTGAACTTCAGATAGTATACGTCTCAACCTTCCATGGAAAGTAGTAGTAGTATTACAAATGGATAGAATCTGCATCTTATAGTCCATTTCCTGATCAAAACATTCCTATTGAGATCTCAGACCGCGTGTAGTAATTAAACTCATCTCAAATCATGTGAAACGTTTGCTGCTCTTCAATGGAAGCTTTTACATTCTGTAGCAACAAAATTCGCTACTTACAGGTTACTACAACTCTAGTTTGTGCTCGGTATTGTATATAGACCTAACGGATTTTGGATTTGGCGGCTGTGTGAGCGTTTGACGCGAGGGGAAATGGGGAATCCAAAAGGTAAAACTCTGCAGGAAATCACACACAGAACAAACAATCCGCCAATCCGGACTGAGGAACCACAGAACAGACAAGAGAGTAATTTCATTCACTATTACAAGCTGAAAGATCCCAAAAAGAATCCGAGGCGCCTTGAGCCACGAAGGCGAACGATTAACCGAAAAGGCAGCGTATATAATCAACAAAAATAAAGATCGTTCACGGCCACGGGAAGTCCAAGGGAAGAAAAGGGTAATGATGAGCGCGCACCGATGGCGATGAGCTGCGTGATGGAGAGCTCCTTGGCGAGCTGCTGGCCGCCGGCGGCGCGGGCCCGGTCGGAGTCCACCTGCTTCCGCCGCAGGAGCACCCGGATCCCGCCGCCGCCGCCGCCGCCCGGCGCGGCCTCCTCGAGCCGCATCGCCGGCACGGAGGAGGAGCCCCGCGATACAGCGGGAGGGGGTCGGTGCGCCGGCCGGCAGGTGCTGCTGGCCCCTGCTTCCCTCCTTTGCTTGAGCCGCGGGGATTCTTGGGAGGAAGAAGAGGGAGAAGAGTGTGTTTACGGGCAGGATTAGCACAGGCGCAAGACGGGAGCAGAGTGGAGCCTTTTCGTTGGCTTTTATCGTGAGGCGTGCCGCTGTCTGAATCGTCAAAAAGATTATTTTTTTTAAGTCTAGAAACTGTAGGAGCAGTAGTATACTCTATGCATACGTACGTACGTGGCATGGAGTATATGGAATAAAGTTTGATCTGTTTGATACGCCAACAGGAGTGTGCAATTTATCTCGAGACTATGAAGGGTTGAAGAGGTCATATTCATAAAACTCCACGCCCCAACGATAAATTTCGACGGGTTTTATTGCAGGGGCAGAGCGGCGGGTTATATTGCATGGGCAGAGCGGGCTGACGATTTATAGACCGCAGATCCCTTTTCACAGAGTCGAGCGAGTTGAAGATTCGTAGACGTGCTATACAATTTTCGGTGTGTTTTATTGTCCCGAGTAGAATATTATAAAGAGTTATAAACTGCACCACACCCTTTGTAGATGCTCTCAACAATAAATTCGGGTTTTGAGAGAAGGTAAGTTTAGGAGGGACTTGGCAGGAGATTTAAGAGTCTAACTTGCACTATTATATAACACCGCAGAGAGGGGCGGAAATCGGGAGAGAATTGACTTACACACATCTTCACGGTTCATCATAACTTATGTTCCATCTCTGCACTAATCCCATCAGAATCCCCCCTCTATCAAGCAAAGGAAGAGGTTTTATTATCAAACCCCCACACATAATTCCCGTTAAATACCAAATGGGGGATTCGGGAATGAAACGACACTTCCCATGAATATTCTCTATACAACTCTCTTCTCACTACACTCTAATTCCTCTAACTAAAGGTTAACAGATACTTCCTCCGTCCGGAAATACTTGTCCTAAAAATGAATAAAATGGATGTATCTATAACTAAAATAAGTCTAAATACAACCATTTCTAGGACAAGTATTTCCGGACGGAGAAAGTACATTGCAAGGGGCATGGAAACCGAACGTTACGGTAAACAATCTTAGAATTGCTGCTTATTAAAGTTAGTTCACAATGGTAAAATAATTAATCATTTTTTTTGCAAACTGAACATGTATGATACTCACTACTGCACCGCGTAAATGGCATGTAATACAAAATTTGATGTGTTTAATACGCCAACAGTGAGTTGAATTTTCCCTCAAAGAAACATGAGTAGCAAGGGTTGAAGAATCATAACCACACGCTTGACGGCCTTCCTCCATACTTCATCACCTATATGATACATTCCGTAAAAAGGTTATTGTACAAAATATAGAGTACCACTGGATACCCGAGCTGCGAACTCGACGTGTCAGAGAGCATCCGTATCAACCAAGCAGACGCGGGAGATGAGACAAATCGACTAGCACCAGCGATAAGGAACGTGGAAACAAAACATCATGGTCTAAAAGCCTTAGCATCATGTTATTCATGCAGCTGCCCTGTGGGCTATCTGGAAAACTCGCAATGACATGGTTTTTAATTCTATTGTTTGGTCTGGGATGAAAGCTATGTGGCGAAAAATTACATCGAATATATATCTGTGGGGATGCCTATCCTCGGGCCATGTCAAGGACCGTCTAGAAAGATGTTCACAGGAACTGGAGCAGCTGCCGCGAAGTCCCCCCCCCCTCCCCCCCCACACACACTTCTGATGTGGCCAGATCCTGGCTGAAGTGGGAAAGCGTGTTCTGAAGTTCATCAAAACATTGGAGAATCATCGTCTTTCGACATGCTTAGATGCCAGTTCCAGTGATGAAATGCAAAACGTAGCTCCTTGAACTTGCTTTAACTTAGCCATGTGGCTTTTCTTTTGCTGTTGCCAGTTAAGTTTAGCCTTGTTATGTCTGTGTGTTTTTATGGCTGAGGCAGCATGTTGCTAGCCTCCGCGTGCTACCCTTGTAAGACTGAGATTATGTGCTTCATTGTTATTTCAAAAAAAATTGTACTAAAAAGATATAGGAGGTCCCAAGCAAAATATTATTGAGCCTCCAAAGAGGCGAAGCTATGTGTATGTCGGGAAGGGGGGGGGGGGCACTGCCCCCACCTCGAATCTTTATTTTTTGCGAAATGAAAAGAAATAGGGACGTGGAAACCGAACATAGTGGTCTAAAAGCCTTGGCACTCAATACTAAGCTAATTAAATTGTTATTTAAAAAAATATTATCACTACTTAAAAGACATCGCAGGTGCCAAGCAAAACAATGTCGAGCCTTCATCATTTGCAGTGGCAGAGCAATGTAGAGGTAGGGGGGCACATTGAATCTCCTTTTTTGCGAAATGGAAAGAAAAAAGGCGGATCAAGTTCTGAAGGAAAAAAGTACTACCTAGGGAGAGCCCCCCCCCCCCTCCTCCCCGACGCGTAGGGCAATTCATGTCTCTCTCCGGCACTGCGGAATGGTTCTTACAAGATGGAGTTGTTGAACCTATTTTCTTTGGCAGTCATAATAGGAGGTCTGTTGTTGTATGAATCATCCAAAATATTCAAAAGAAAACTCGGCAAATTATACGTTGGTAGTATGACCCCCCCCCCCCCCCCCCCCTCTCTCTCTTTTGTTTAGGACGACAAGTCATATATGAGACTCAAGAGTCTTCCCGGGAATTTTATTACATGGAATAATTTTGTGATGAGGAATATCAAGTTTGATGTGTTTAATACGCCAATGGAGTTGAAGAGTCATAAAAATACATACTAAACCTCTCACACACACACGTACGAGAAATGAAATACCGCGTGGTTGCATATATACTTGTGTAGTACGAAAGCTACATACGTTTGGAGCCCCTGCTAACTATTAGAGTACTCCTGACAGTGAAACTGTACAAGCATGTGGCGTGTGGGTGCCAGTGCCACTACTGTACTGTACGTCCGTGATGCAACCCGATCGTGTGGTGGACAGCGGCCTGTCTTGATTAAGTAGCGTTGAACCTAATTAGTAGCACATCAGTTGTGCCTTTGTAGATAGAATAGAAAGCTGATGTGGAGGTTAGTTAATTACCAGCCGTACGTGTGTCTAGCTTGCTGGAGATGCAGTAACTCAATTTGGGTCACATCTCACATGGCTCTAGGCAGCATCGATCAGAGGCGACACCATGAAAATGCGATTTTTTTTTTGCTGGTGAGTACAACTTAATAATTGAACGAAAGAGTCTAAGACGCGACACCAGGTACCAGATATATCATGCTTTTTGAATTTTATATATAGGACCCGTTCGGTAACTTACCAGCTCCTTAAAATTCTCTCATTCAAAATCTATGGAGACGAGCGGAGGGACACCGAACGCGCCCTTGCACACAAGGAACGACACTAAATGTTTTTACGACAAATGGTTAAAAGAATCCATTTACTCTAGATGTTTAGATGCTTTGTCTTGTGGGTTGGCGGGGTGTAGATGATACATCGAGCTCCATTTGTCATTTTTCTATAGAAAAAAACTCCATGAGCATTAAACGTTCAAGCCAAGACTTGAATCATGGTGGGTTGGCTATGAACTCCTGTACCTTACCAACTGAGCTACTCTGCTCGGTCGTTGTTGATAAAGAATTACATGAAAGCTACAGAATTTGCTAGGATAATCAAATACACCAGGCACTGAAATTTTATTCGGGTCAACGAATCAATAATAGGCCGGCGTGGAATATATCTACAGGCACGTAGGGTGGTTGGGATGCCGTGTTGGAATCTTCTTTCCCTCAGCAGATGCAAGATTCATCCAACCAAACCCCCGGTATGGCAAGGATCGGATATTTTCTTTTTCTGCATGTACCGAACTGCGCGTCGTCAGAGAACAACCGTTCCAACCAATGACGCTCGTCCACGTACCCCAATTGAGTCTAAAAAAAAGTTGTGCACGTCAACTTGTGTATACCATCAAAGTTTTGCCATTGCATATTCGTGCGATTATACATCCCCTCCCCAACCAAGTTGGTTGGGCTGAATTTTTTGACTTCGTCTTTGTAAAGCATGAATTGAATGACGGTGTATATGTTCCTTCTTTGATTCGTACGTACAAGAGCCTCTTTGATTCATCCGCAACAAAAAGACCTCTTTGATTCGTGCGGTTTTCAAGATATAAATGAGGCGAGGATCAAATGAATGTTTGCTCTACCGGAGCTTGAACACAAAAGGGCTGAGCTCGAGCTCATGTGAGCTTGGGTGAACTAGTACAAAATAAAAAAATTCTGATTTTTTTAGCAAACATTGTAAAAAAAAATTGGTTGCTTGCAAAGTTTCAACATCGAATGACATTCATGGAAAATTGTGGCAACAAAATCAATGCTCCATTTAAAAGCATTTTGGAGCATCTTTTTTTTTTCCATGTCTTCCAGGAATGTCATTTCGTGATGAATTTTTACAAGTAGTGAAAACATTTGTCAATGTTTGGTACAAAAAAAATCAAAATATTTTGGATAATTTCCTTTTTTTTTGATTTTACTGTTCACTCGAGCTCGAGCTCAAGCTCAGAAAAGCACTTTCGCGTCAAGTACAACTATAAAGGTCACTCTCTCCGTTCAGGTTTATTAGGCCACCATGTTGGGACCGAAGCACGACATCATGTGGTTGTGTGGCTTTGAATTGGCCTATTAAAACACATTGATTAGCAGCATTGGTTCACAAAACCGCCGCGCCTCCCTCCGCATGCAAGCACCATCTGCTAGGAATTTATTTCTCTCAATTGGCGGGCGGAACAAAGTCATGAAATCTGCAAATTTGTGCCACTTAGTTCTATCGCTCTTAGGCCTAATAAAACCAGATGGAGGCGCCACTGATATTCTTGTGGATAAAGAGGTCGTGAAATTCTAGTATTATACTCCATCCGTTTTCTAAATATTAGTTTTTTTAGAGATTTCAATACAAACTACATACGGATGTATATTGACATATTTTAGAATGTAGATTCACTCATTTTACTCCGCATGCAGTCCCTTATTGAAATCTCTAAAAAGACTTATATTTAGGAATGGAGGTAGATGACAGGTTAGCTGAGTTTTTGGGGCCACCATTGGTAGCCAATCTACAGTAGTATAGTGTTACAACAAGTTTCTTCAAACTCGTCGGCTCTAGCTTTCCCTCTTTTGCATCTATCTCAACATTCTCGCACAACTTCCGTGAAGATACAACCATATGACAAACATCTATCCTTGATATTGATATATGCAATCATATGGTACATGTACATGATGGACATATATACAAGTTTTGAGAAACTAAGCCGTCCACCTCAATAAGCGAGAACTCGTTATCATTGAGCACGTTGCCCAGATGCAGAGGCCGGAGGTAATCCTCCTTTTCAAAAAAAAAATAAAAATTGAGCACATTGCAATCAGGATGCACCCCTTACAAGACAAACTGTTGAACTTGCTGTTTACGGATACGAATAGCGCGCATGCTCGAACCCTATTCAACCTTTTCGGCAAACAAAGTCGCTTTCTTATAGCCGTGGCAAACAAAATCACTTTCTTATAGTCGTGACCTTTCAGGGATCGACGGGTCATATTAACATAGAAGGCACCATCTAGCTATATTAAATAGTACTTATCCGTCTTATAATATATGAACATTTTTTACACGAGCTTTTATATTATGGGACGGAGGAAGTAGTTTGCGACTTGTGACAGCAGCTTTGCTAGCTAATTAACTGGGGAACTTAATCTCCTCTACCTTTCCTTGACAGCAACGGCTGCATGCACTATGATTGACCCACCTCGATCAATGTGTAGGGAAACCATATATTGGCTGAAAGAAACATGTACCTTTTCCGTTTTTATCTAGTCTGTATTAGAGTTGATTAAAGTCAAACTTTATAAAGCTTGATCAAATTTATAGAAAATAATATGAACATTTACCATAACAAATTTATATGATGTGAAATTACATTCAATAATAAATCTAATGGCATTGATTTGCTATTGTATATGCTAATATTTTTGTTTATAAACTTTGTCAAAGTTTAGAGAACTTGACTATGATCAAAACTAATACGCAGACTAAATAAAAATGAAGGGAGTATCAGAAAGATCCAAAGACGCGTCGGCATCCTCACAATAGATATATAAAAGTGAAAAAGAGACACATCGACATCCGACGTACGTGTTCAAACAGTAGTTCATTCTTATCCAATAACCTTACTGCTTCAGGTTAATCATGTATTCACGCTCATTGGTTGAGCATTGGAACAAATTCTTATTCTTCTTTTCTGCCGCTAATTCTTCTATTTGTTAGAAATAAAAATCGCTATATGTGTGGTCTCGACTTTTAGCTTACTGTACGATGAGTTTTAAGTTCGCGGAAGGTGTTGGTTTGATTTGGGTCACATGGAAATATTTATTATCAGATGATGTGCTTTCTTATAAGCAGGCTAATGAAAATTGCATTCGGTTCAAAATAAATAGAATTAATATTTTTCATTGCATAGAGTATGTTATGTGGAACGTCCAAAAACAAACACTCCCTCCGATCCAAATTACTAGCTGCGACAAGTAATATGGATCGGAGGGAATATATTTTTTGTAGTACAACTTATGGTTATGTAATGTTTCACGTTTTTTTATATGGGAAATGATCCCCTTCAGGCTGGTTGTAATGGGGAGTATCATATACTAGTATCATGCATATGATACTAGTCTATGATACTACATCCCTAATGCATAGTATCATATGTTGGTATCATAGATGACTATATTTAATGCCATGCATGACACAAAGTAACACATTATTTAATATGATACGGTATCATGATATGATACTCAAGCCTCTCTTTCTTCATTTAATTCTATGTCACCTCATCCAAATTGCTTAGTTGGCATGCATGATACTATCTATGATACTCTCATTACGGGCAGCCTCATTCGTCTGATCTCGAGATTTTGTCCGTCGCTTCCCATGAACAACACGTGGCAGTGGGCCACAGACATTGCAGCGTCTTCTCCGTCTTATCCTCACAGGAGGCTTCGTTCGAGCAGATCCAACACTATCATCCCCAACTCCCATCCTCCAACACCGATCCACCATGGCATTCGTCAGTCCGCTCTTCCTTCTCCATGGCGCTGGGTGACCTTGGTGCTCTGTTGCTAAAAATAAAATCCGCAACTGGTCGCCAGTGCGGTGCGCCGTTGCAGCTGGATCTCCCATGATCATTGCTGTTGTCGCCCGCCTCCACCATCACGGTCGGCCATGCGCCGTGCGCGACCTCTCCGGTGAGGTGACCCGGTCAGAGGTCCGGTGCTCGCTGGCAACGGCGGCATGGCGTCGACGCGCGGCGCCACTCCTCCCTCACCACACCGTCCAATGGACTCGTGGTGAACAACGGCAATGTTTTGTTTTACAACATCCAATCTATTGCAAGAAGGACTTCTGCAACATCAGTCTTGTTGCAAAACTTTCATTCATAACACCATATAAAGATGAAGACAAAGAGAAAAATTCTACAACATCACCTCAGTTACATTTTTTTTTGCAACAATACCTCTGTTGCAAAAAAAGTGAAGAAAAAAAAATTCTGCAACACAACCTATGCTGCAAAAAGATACACAACACAATCTTTGTTACAAATGTTTCGGCAACAAGAGCTTTCTTGCAAAGAAGAGGAACACGTGGACCCCCCCCTCCCGCGCCTCCTTTGACGCGAGTCGGGGGCGAACCCTAGCACCTCCACCTCATTCCTACTTCGCATCTCTCCTCTCTGCCGCCGCCTGAGGTGCCCACCGGCACGGCCGCGTGGTACCGGTGAAGGAGGTGGCGGGGATCCTGGCGTCTTCACCTTGGGTGGAGGGCCTTGGCTTCCAAGGCGGCGACCCTGGGTGGTGGCGCTAAAAGAAATATGCCCTAGAGGCAATAATAAAATTGTTATTTATATTTTCTTATATCATGATAAATGTTTATTATTCATGCTAGAATTGTATTAACCAGAAACTTAGTACATGTGTGAATACATAGATAAACAGAGTGTCACTAGTATGCCTGTACTTGACTAGCTCGTTAATCAAAGATGGTTATGTTTCCCTGACCATAGACATGTTTGTCATTTGATGAAACGGGATCACATCATTAGAGAATGATGTGATGGACAGGACCCATCCGTTAGCTTAGCATAATGATCATTTAGTTTTGTTTCTATTGCTTTCTTCATGACTTATACATATTCCTCTGACTACGAGATTATGCAACTCCTGAATACCGGAGGAACACTTTATGTGCTATCAAATGTCACAACGTAACTGGATGATTATAAATATGCTCTACAGGTGTCTCTGAAGGTGTTTGTTGAGTTGGCATAGATCAAGATTAGGATTTGCCACTCCGTGTATCGGAGAGGTATCTCTGGACCCTCTCGGTAATGCACATCACTATAAGCCTTGCAAGAAAAGTGACTAATGAGTTAGTTGCGGGATGATGCATTACGGAACGAGTAAAGAGACTTGCCGGTAACGAGATTGAACTAGGTATGAAGATACCGACGATTGAATCTCGGGCAAGTAACATACCGAAGGACAAAGGGAATTACGTATGTTGTCATAAGGTTCGACAGATAAAGATCTTCGTAGAATACGTAGGAGCCAATATGGGCATCCAGGTTCCGCTATTGGTTATTGACTGGAGAAGTGTCTCGGCCATGTCTACATAGTTCTCGAACCCATAGGGTCCGCACGCTTAAACGTTCGTTGACGATATAGTACTATATGAGTTATGTATGTTGGTAACCGAATGTTGTTTGGAATTCCGGATGTGATCACGGACATGACGAGGAGCTCCGGAATGGTCCGAAGGTAAATATTAATATATGGGATAATAGTGTTTGGTCTTCGAAAAGGGTTCCAGATGTTTCCCGAAATGGTTGGGTATGAGAACACTTTATTTGGGCCAAAGGGGAAACCCCACAAGGTTTTTGAAAAGCGCAAGAGGAAGTTTTGCGGAGTCCAGGGGCCAGGCGCCAAGGTCCCTGGTGTCTGGGTCCAGACGCCGGGAACCCTGGCGCCTGGCCCTGGAGTCTGAGAAGGACTCTTGCCTTTCGAGTGAAATCGACTTTGTGGAGGCTTTTACTCCAAGTTTCGATCCCAAGGCTCAACATATAAATAGAGGGGTAGGGCTAGCACCAAAGACACATCAAGAATCACCAAGCCGTGTGCTGACAACCCCGTCCCCTCTAGTTTATCCTCCGTCATAGTTTCCGTTGTGCTTGGCGAAGCCCTGCGGAGATTGTTCTTCACCAACACTGTCACCATGCCGTCGTGCTGCCAGAACTCATCTACTACTTCGCCCATCTTCCTGGATTAAGAAGGCGAGGATGTCATCGAGCTGAACATGTGTTGAACGCGGAGGTGTCGTATGTTCGGTACTTGATCGGGACAGATCGTGAAGGTGTACGACTACATCAATCACGTTGATAAGCGCTTCCGCTTTGCGATCTTCAAGGGTATGAAGATGCTCTTCCCTTCTTGTTGTTATGCATCTTCTAGATAGATCTTGCGTGATCGTAGAATTTTTTTTGAAATTGCATGCTACGTTCCCCAACAGGCGCGTGACGCGACGTGTGTGGCGGGCGGCGTCGGCGGGTGCTGGTGGGTCACCTCCCTGGTCATGTGGGCGGCGTGGAGGTGGTGGGCGTCGGCTGCTGCTGTGCCCTTCGCTGGTTGCTTGTCGCCATGGAGATGTTCGTCCTCAACCCCGATCTACTCCGATCTGCAGCGATCCGGCTCCTAGTGGCTTCGACCGCCGATCTCGGGCGCTAGCTTTGCGGATCTGGTGGCTGGAAGTGGATCCGGGGGAATCCCTTGGCCGGTGCGGCGGCCACTCCAAAGGCGGCGCCTTTGGGTGCTGTTCCCCTTGTTGGAGGTTTTGGAGAGGATCCCCTTACTTCCATCCCTCCTAGGAGCTCAGGTCAAAGCACCAGACCCCCCTGTTCCAAGCGACGGCGACACGGTGGTGGCGTGCTCCTTCCTGAAGGCGTCGTTCGGGGGCTGCTCAAGTGGTGGTGGAGGTGGCGATGGTGTTGGGGAACGTAGTAATTTCAAAAAATTTCCTACGCACATGCAAGATCATGGTGATGCATAGCAACGAGAGGGGAGAGTGTTGTCTACGTACCCTCGTAGACCGAAGCGGAAGCATTGACGCAACGTAGAGGAAGTAGTCGTACGTCTTCCCGGTCCAACCGATCCAAGCACCGTTACTCCGGCACCTCCGAGTTCTTGACACACGTACAGCTCGATGACGCACCCCGGGCTCCGATCCAGCAAAGCTTCGGGGAGGAGTTTCTTCAGCACGACGGCGTGGTGATGATCTTGATGTTTAACCGTCGCAGGGCTTTGCCTAAGCACCGCTACAATATGATCGAGGTGTAATATCGTGGAGGGGGGCACCGCACACGGCTAAGGAATGATCATGAAGATCAACTTGTGTGTCCTAGGGTGCCCCCTGCCCCCATATATAAAGGAGCCAAGGGGAGGGGGTGGCCGGCCAAGGAGGGGCGCGCCAGGGGGAGTCCTACTCCCACCGGGAGTAGGACTCCCTTCTTTCCTAGTTGGAGAAGGAGAAGGGGGGAAAGAGGAGGAAGAGAGGAAGGAAAGGGGGGGCGCCGCCCCCTTCCCTTGTCCTATTCGGACTAGGAAGGGGAGGGGCGCGCGGCCACCTCCTGCCTCCTTCTCTCTTCTCCCTCAAGGCCCATGTAGGCCCAATAACCCCCCCGGGGGGTTCCGGTAACCCCCCGGTACTCCGGTAAAATGCCGATTTCACCCGGAACGAATCCGATGTTCAAATATAGGCTTCCAATATATCGATCTTTATGTCTCGACCATTTCGAGACTCCTCGTCATGTCCGTGATCACATCCGGGACTCCTAACAACCTTCGGTACATCAAAATACATAAACTCATAATGAAACTGTCATCGTAACTTTAAGCGTGCGGACCCTATGGTTCGAGAACAATGTAGACATGACCGAGACACGTCTCCGGTCAATAACCAATAGCGGGACCTAGATGCCCATATTGGCTCCTACATATTCTACGAAGATCTTTATCGGTCAGACCGCATAACTACATACGTTGTTCCCTTTGTCATCGGTATGTCACTTGCCCGAGATTCGATCGTCGGTATCCAATACCTTAGTTCAATCTCGTTACCGGCAAGTCTCTTTACTCGTTCCGTAATACATCATATCACAACTAACACATTAGTTGCAATGCTTGCAAGGCTTATGTGATGTGTATTACCGAGAGGGCCCAGAGATACCTCTCCGTCAAACGGAGTGACAAATCCTAATCTCGAAATACGCCAACCCAACATGTACCTTTGGAGACACCTGTAGAGCTCCTTTATAATCACCCAGTTACGTTGTGACGTTTGGTAGCACACAAAGTGTTCCTCCGGTAAACGGGAGTTGCATAATCTCATAGTCATAGGAACATGTATAAGTCATGAAGAAAGCAATAGCAACATACTAAACGATCGGGTGCTAAGCTAATGGAATGGGTCATGTCAATTAGATCATTCAATTAATGATGTGATCCCGTTAATCAAATAACAACCCTTTGTCTATGGTTAGGAAACACAACCATCTTTGATTAACGAGCTAGTCAAGTAGAGGCATACTAGTGACACTTTGTTTGTCTATGTATTCATTCATGTATTATGTTTCCGGTTAATACAATTCTAGCATGAATAATAAACATTTATCATGATATAAGGAAATAAATAATAACTTTATTATTGCCTCTAGGGCATATTTCCTTCAGTCTCCCACTTGCACTAGAGTCAATAATCTAGATTACACAGTAATGATTCTAACACCCATGGAGCCTTGGTGCTGATCATGTTTTGCTCGTGGAAGAGGCTTAGTCAACGGGTCTGCTACATTCAGATCCGTATGTATCTTGCAAATCTCTATGTCTCCCACC